>NC_056728.1:34001375-34268875 GCF_019279795.1 Protopterus annectens | reverse complement strand
TATATACTCAATATATATATATATATATATATATATATATATAAAATAGGAGCTTTTATACGTTGTTCTAGTGAGTAAATCATATGACTTCTTAAAAACAAGGGAAGAAGGTTGAACGTTAGTGATGTAGTTTATTTTATGTGTATATATACATAATAAAATAATAATATAAAGGTGTGTATATATACACATATATATATGCAGGAATACATGTCTCACTAAGAAATTTAATGATATCAAGGCTGGTTTAATAACTGCCTTTGCACTGATGTCAATATATTATATAATGTATTTATAGTAAATATGTGTATGATTTTCTATTAATATATATGTTATATGGGTATATATATTAGATGTCAGGATGTGTTATGTTAGCAATATATGGCCATATGTTTTTTAACCTGAAGTTAAGGTTTTTATATGTGATTTGTAGGAATTTTAAAACTATGAGGTTGTGTGTTTTTTTTAACTTAATATAGTAATGATTTAATACTAGGTTAATTGAATTAACATTTTAAGCAAGTAAATAATTATATAATTATTGGATCAATTACGGTGTATAGATATATATATATATATATATATATATATATATATATATATATATATATATATATATATATATATATAGAGGGTGTTTTTTCATGTAAAATTGTCTGATGAAGTTGGGGTATTGACCCCTTCAAAAGCGCTTACAATAAAGTCGTGTTGGTGTGTTTAACTGGCTGGTGCAAGTGTTGCTACTTTCGTGATCACTCTTTTTGTTTTTGCCTAAGTTTTAATTTATTGAATTCTGGAATTCTGAACCTAAATGTCGAATCTCGTACATGCGAATGCTCATAATGTCGCTTGCATCATCGAATTCGAAACGCCCGATCACACAACCGCCGCAACAAGCGCTACCATTGGTCGAGAGGGGGGGTATAGTAGCCTGCCCGGCGTTCGATAATCTCAGGTTCGACATCCGCAGCTTCGACATTCCGCGATCCTGGGGTTATGTGTTTGACATGTTCGGGCATCAGCCGTTTGCACAAATGCATGTATATCTATATATATATATATATATATATATATATATATATATATATATATATATATAAAGCAAATAATAAATAGATAAGAAGATACCCATGACTTCCTAGTTCCTCTATTTAAACATAGATTGTTGGAGATGAACTCTCAGCCTAATTCTTCCCTTCAACCCCTTATACTTTCTCATATTTAACCCTATAATTATGTCATAGAATTTAGATGTAACCATTGCCCTACTTATACCATCTCAGCTAACATGATTGAATGACTTCTCTGCATCAAAAATCCACCAACCATAGTGGCACTGTCTTATACTCTGCTTCCTCCTGGATCATCATTGTTTTGTCGATGTTGTCAAATAATTGTATCACGTCCACAAAACCACACTGATCTGTATCTGTGAACCTTTATCCCCTCCTCAAAACCACAATGATCTGTATCTGTTAACCTTGGCAACTCTTTTGCCATTCTCTTAGCTAGTATAGACAAAAACAGTTTATAATCGTGGTTTAAAATTGAAATGGTTCTATATAAAGTTGAGTCTGAAGGGTCTTTACGTCTTTGTGTAATACAGCCCCCACAGATTTCTTCCAAGATGCTGGTAGCCCCCCCTTATTTTTTAAATGTCTTTAAATGAAACATTCCAGATCTTTATCATTTTTTCCCTCCAAACATCCACAGGATTACCATATGTTCCTGGAGACTTTCCTGTTGATTAATTATACATCAGAGTTTTTATCCCATCTCTTCCTGTCTTCGCCTCATCTTTCTCTAGGCTTGGCATAATTAAGTCTTCTATAAATATTTCAATGTGTGCCTTTTCTTTGTTTCCACATTCTTCTGATTTATGCAGATTTTCAAAAAATATATATATTTTTTACCGACATGAAGTCTTCATACAAGACATCTTTATCACAGCTTCCTTCACAGAGACATTCTACAGGGCCACCTAGTAGATACGTGCAGGCACATTCATGCACCTACATATTCACAGCCACTTGCATAACATGAGCACAAGACTAATATCTTCAAAATCTGTTCCCGCCCTTGTGTTCCTTATATGTTACAGGTGACCCAACATACTCCCTGGTACCATGGATGATGATGCCTTGTATGGAACCCACAAAACATTTCGGACAGCAGTATAACAACACCCACATGCAAACCAGAGATGTAGTAGAGAATGTATTCCGTCTGCTGATGTTCCGGTTCTGCTATCTAGACATATTTGGTAGGGCTGTGAGGTATGATGCATGCTGAATAATATGATCCTTCAAAAGCAGGCAGTTCAGCCAGCATCTCCAGGAGCCTCTACTAACCCATGGCAATCACCAACATAGCCCCATAGATAGTTTTAAGTAGAGTATATGGCAGCAAGGCACAGTGTCAATACCTAATCCACCTATATGGGCCTTGACAAGTACGCAGTAGGAATACAGTGTCACATAGAGCAAAATGATGTGTACAGGAATTTAATAGCTATGTTGGTCAGTGCATGATAGAGTCACACTTTGCATCAGATATCTCCTCATACTACACACAGAATGGGGGGTAGTGAAGATCGCAGCTGTCATTATTTGCACAGGTGCCTAAGGAAACATTGGCTGTCTGCACTGCTAAGGAGTGGGAAACCACAGGACTATAGATGCAGTGACTGGGATCAACAGGGAGAAGGGTTATAATGTCAGATATGACCTCAGTTGAATGTGTGGGGGTGCCACCACGAGACCATGCAGTAGGGAGGGAAGCAGTGTAGGACCATGCAGCATAGCCCTGGAGCTGTGAAGGCTATGCAGGCCTAGACGCTGCATGGGACATGAATGTGATGGAACTGTGGAACTGGTGGAACAGGACCTATATGGGGACTGGACATGAATCACCCCACACTACCAACCCTGCAACTCAGATGGCCCCATCATGGGTTTGGGTATGTTAGTACCACAATCATGGCAGTTGCTGACTGTGTTCTATGCAATGGGTGTCCATTTGGCCATCAGAAGTATACACATGACCACAACTACAAGGCATGCCTACTTTCAACCTTTCTGCACTCAGTCTGCAAACCACCCAACTGAACCTACTAGAACAGTGTTGTAACAAAACTACAAAATTCACAGTGAACCTACTGTACAGGTGACAGCACTACTTAGCTCTCAAAAAGCTCTTCTGGTTAGAATTCCATCACTGCTTGTCTTACTCCCAACTGAATATGACACATACTGTAAAACACAACCCTGAAAAATGTACAGGCATGGCCAGTATTCTTACTTGGTATAGTCCAAACAGAAACCTAAGATGAAGTGATAAAGACTTACTAAGTGTGACCAAATCAGTTAATTCAGCAGGAGAATCTGTCTTCTCATGTCATGTCTTAAAAATGTAGAATGCCATTCATTTCCCTATAAAAGTAGACTCTTCACACAAAATATGTAAAAAAAAAAAAAGTCCTTAAAAGAATGTATCTCATGGATAATTGGACTTGCTTTTGCTCCACCCCTGGCTAAAATACAATTTCTTCTCACTTAATCTTATGTTAACTCATACAACTTTTATTTGTCTTTCTTTTTACCCTAGTTGTGCTTTCTCTTTCATTACTACAACATATCCTTTGACTGTTATACATCCATGCCCTACCTGTCTTGTTCTGGTTGTGATCTATAATCCATCTCATTCACTATGTAAGGTGTACTCATATTGTTATTGTTACATTTTGTTGAATGTATGCTGCTTATATGTTCAAGAAACATACTATCTTACTGACATTTGGGTAGAGGCACCTTGCTGCCCTCATGTGGCAGTCTAGTAAAACTCAGAGTCTCTCCCAGTGCCTGTCTATGGATGTGACAGATAAATCAATCACCTGGCAGCACAGGGCCTGCATTAGAAACCCACAGACAGGATCCTTTCAGTTTTCTAGTGCCATAGTAAGAGAATGATCTTACAAGACTGCTTCTTACTCTGGATCTCTTCATCTGCTGAGCTCAGTTAAGAAACCCTTTTGGATGTTTATTTCCTCCCTCTGCCCCCTTTTTTCTGTCGGTGCTTGAATAGTGTATTTTGCTGCTTTGACTGCTTTTTATGATTAAGAATTTATATTTGCTTGGGGTTTTTACTTTACCTACAGTATATGGTTTGTACTGTTTATTGAAAGCTTTGTTTAAAAGTTTTGATAGGAAAACTTGCTGATTTTCAGTTTTCTCTTTGGAGTTACGATTATTTGGGTTGATTAAATAGGTTTATAGCATTTTAAATGTTTTTCTTGTTTAAATTGAAATTTTCCTACTGTTTTGTTTGTTAAGCATTTTTCATGGGAATGTTTCATAAGTTTATGCTTTATTTCTTGTCTAAGACTGTTTTATGCTGTTTCTTATATGGGGCAGAAAGTAGCATTTTTTTTTATTAAAAATGGAGGACTTTTGTGACGTGTTTTGTGCTTTGAACTGTGTTACTGAAATTACTGTATTTTTATTCATTGCAGTGTTCAGAATAGTATACCTACAGAAATACACTTCAAATTGCTATTTTGAGGTAGAATAATCTTCTCCTTTTGGCTTTTCCCATTAGGGGTCATCACAGCGGAACAATAATCCACAGGACGATTGATTGGCAGTGGAGTTTTACGGTGTCATGTTGCCAGCCCGGCACCCAGCCTTACACACACACACACACACTCTCACACCTAGGGCCAATTTTAGACTGTCCAATGTAATGCTGATTGTGTGTTTGGTACAGCAGCTAATCAGATTCTTAAAGACTGGGATGACAGAGATAAACTAATGCAAGGGGTGTCTAAAATGTTTCATATTCCCAGGTTTTCCTCCAGTAAGTAAGGTAATTTTTGGAGGCTTTACAAACAGAAGTCCCAACCAAACAAAAAACAAGCCACAAAAAGGAAATGGCAAGACAAGAACTCTGCCAAACCTAACAAGAGGGGCTCCTATCGAAAAAAGGATAACCCCCCCTCCTATTTTATACCTCAGCCAAATCTTGGCACCCATCATTCCCAAGTCCTTCTTTGAGTTCTCAGTCGCAAAAGTTAGCTCTCAACAAGGTGGTCTGGCCATCAGTGGTTTCTGATAAATGGGTGCTCAACATTATTGGCAGAGAATATAGGTGGCATTGGAAGGAACAACCACCTCCATGGGGGGGCCTTCCCCTTATCTGCCATACCAGCAGACTTTATTTCCCCCATACTGTAGTGCATGCTGGATACAGGGGCCATAGAGCTGGTCCCTTGTTCAGAGAGAATGAAGGGTTTCTGCTCCAGAATTTTCCTGATCCACAAAAAAGAGCTGTCATTGAGACTGGTGTTGAACCTGTCTTTTCTGAATATTTTTGTCAATGTCCCCAAATTCACTATGCTCATCCTGCTGACATTGTTTCCCATACTGCTGGAACACTTCTTTATAGTGACCTTGGACTTCAAGGATGCATATTATCATATCACTGTTGCTTATCACTTCAAGAGCTAGCAGAGCTTTGTTGTATCTGGTTTGCACTGTCAGTTTTGTGCACTGCCTTTTGGGATATCCACTGCACCTCGAGTGTTAAAAAATGCCATGCTCCAGTTGTGGTTCACTGCCGGACTCTTGGTATTCACGTTTTTCCTTACTTGGATGACTTGCTCATCTGTGCTGAGTCTGCATCTGGGTGTTTGAAATCACTAGGGAAGGTCTCAGTCTTACTCTCCCTGCTAGTGTTCAGGTCGAACCTTTATAAGTCGTGCCTGACACCTTCACAAAGACTCATCAACAATAACAAAAGAATGGCCTTTGTTCTTGAAGATACAGTCCTCTCCAGCCAGACAGTACTTCAGGAATCCTCCATGAAAAATGTTGCCTTGGCAAGGGAATTCCTATAAATTCTAGGACTGATGGTATACATGATTCTCATATCCCTGGCCTGTCTCTGTACGTGGAAAATTGAATGGTATGTATGTATGTAGTTGTTGAACCCAGAACCTACATTTCCTGGAATCTTAATTTCCAGTACTGCCCTTCGTCAGATAATAGGTAAGTGGGTTCATAGGAGATTACTAAGCTAACGAATTAAGGGCCCTTACAAGCCTAGCCACTATAACTCGATTTTTACCCAATATATGGCCCACAGGGACAAGAGGATGGCATGGATTTGTACCTATGCATTGAGTATCTTACAGATTACCCCTGTCATAGGCAGTACCCCAGGTATGAATTTGCGATTCCAAATTATTGATCCAAACTGCTTTTGAAGAGGGCCTGGGAAGGGCTCTATTTAATGGAGTTACAATGATTGGGAGCACAGTTGATTATTAATCCGGGACTCCCCTTCTTCCCACCTGTTCCAATACAATGTGTCCAGACGGATTATATGACTTCAATTGGGGAGCTGTGTCATTGGAAGTGCAAGTGCAGACCACTTAGAGTCTTATGAATGCATGGAAGCCCATCAGTGTCAAGGAAATATTGGTGGTGATCCAGACTTTGAAAGTCCTTCACCACCTATGGACTCTGATTTCTCTTTCTGTGGTTATGATCAGCACCACAGTGAAGTGGTATCTAAACAAACTAGGGGGTATAAGGCCATATCCTCTATGCTGGTTGGAAATGATGGTCTAGCAGCTAGCTTTACAGCATTCTATGACTCTTCAGGCATCATACATCTCATCAGAACAAAACATTGTGACAGACAAACTAAGCAGATTCTGACAGACCTGGATGAGTGGTAATTCAAGGTAGTGGTGTTCCAGGATCTAAAAAAAAAATTACTAATTGTTTATTTTGATTGTTTCAGTGTTACAAGATCTAGTCCATATGTGGGGAATGCCTCTAAAAGATCTTTTTGTCTCTTTCAAAACTAACAGTTGAAGAAATTCTGCCCCATACCTCCTTGCAGCTATACTTGGAGGATGGATGTATTCTCCTTTCCTTGAACGGGAATGTTCCTGTATTCTTTTCCACCCTTTCCACTGATTCACATGGTACTTCTGAGGATTCAGAGAGATATGGTAAAGATCATTGTGTTGACAGCCCTCCCCACCAGATCATCCAGTCTTGATTCTCCCTTATAATGTTATTGACCAAGGCCAATTACCATGACTTCCTCACACTCTGAATTTGCTTACACACCTCTCAGGAGTGACTGATGCACCCCGATCTGAAGCAACTACAGCTGACCTAATGGATGATTTAATCTCAACTACATTTACGTACATGTTTCATGTGTGTTTGCATCCCATGTTAAAAGAGGCCTGAAAAACTTGTACAAGAGAATCATATGTTTATAAATGGATGAGGTTTACTAAGTGGCACCTAAGTGGGACCAGCGGGTCCCTTGAGGTTAACATCCCTCTGGTCTTGAAATGTTTGTGTGAGCTATTTCAGGAAGATATGCATTCATTAATGTCGTTCTGGGCTACCAGTAATTTCACAGTGTTGATGATAACATCATCCTGCATTTTGTATGGTCTCCTGGAAGCCAAATACAGTGCCAGCCATCTCCAGTTTACTGTGGGTGGTTGCGGGTTGTAGCTGGATTACAGCCCTGCATATCTCTTAACAGTTAACACTAAGAGCTAAATGCAGGTCAGGGCTGGACTGTCACAATGGATGCTTTTGTGATGCACTGTAGCTTGCTGTACAGTGGGTGTCTGTACTTCAGATGCAGTGCATTGGTCCATTGCTCCTGGCCTGCCAGTAGCAGTGGACTGTGCCATCAGTGACAGTCGACCCTCCCAACTTGATTGGCAGTATGTCAGGCTGTGTGGTGACATGGGACTGATCTCAATTTGCTGTGCTAGCCCAGCCTGTACAGGTGTCATATGTTACAAAACCATGTGATAATTGTCATTCTGCAATCCATCTTGCTCCCCGGAGAGAATTCTTCTGACAGTTGGATTCCTTCAGGCAAATATGAAACACCTACCTTTGCTGTAAGTCTCCTGAGTCTTTATGCCTGGTGTACCTGTTAAATGCAAAGGTAGTGGTGAGTGCAACCCCCTGTTGGCCCGATTACATTTGCTTAGCCTCCTGCATTATCACTACTTACCTGTCTGGTCTCCATGAGTAGTACATGTCATCTGGACACTCCCAAAACCTATATCCACACCTCCCAATATGATGCCTATCACCTCATCCCCACCATACAGGGTTGCTAGGGGTGATTCATTCTCAGTGAGTGTTGAGCTTGAAGGAAAGCCATCCCATATTGCTGTACTTTTTGCCACAATGTTGTGTACCTTCTGAAGACCAGAATATCAATTTATTCACATGTTTCTTACACTGGTGTGTGGTGCAGTTCCTCTCACCCATGGCATCAACATTGTGTACCACAGTTTCCCATGCACAGTCTCATAGAGGCTAGTGGGTCTCTCTCAAGGAAACATCACCCATGTTTTTAGAGTGCCTGTAGGAGTACATTATTCTCTGCAGGGCTGAATTTGTCCAAGCTCTGCCATCTGCCATTTTTGGAAGGCACGATTATACCTAGGAGAAGAGTATATAGTATAGGACAGGCACTTGTGGATGCACAAAGATAACAATGACTCAGTGAGAGTAGATTGATGCAGTAGGATATTATGGAGTACTCTGGGATGGGTACATAGTAGACACGGGAGTCTCTGAATGTACATAACAGTATGTAGAGTTGCAGGTGGGACTGTTTAGGGATCTGAGTTGATATGTATCACTAAGGGATCCAGTGATGTGTTGTTGTCCTATATTGCCTTCATTCTTAACAGGATGCATTCGGATCTGATCCTCAGATCTGACTCGGCCTTATAAACAAGCTCGAGGTCTTCCACTAGGTCTTGGCTAAACCCTATCCCAGCATGCACTAGGAAAGCTCCCCAGATGTCATTGCCGCTAAACAAGTTCAGGTGCTTTCTACTGGCTCTGGCTAAGTATACTCCTTTATTATTATTGCTATTATTGAAAATTTGCTTATGCCAAATTATTCTTATTATTGCTTTACATAACCAGTTTGGTGCTAGTTTGTTATTTCCAAGGTGGAAAGCCAAACCAAGACAGTCTACTGCTCAGAAAGTCTAATTCTTTAATACAAAACCATAAAAAACAATGAAAACACAAGCGCTTTCGCTCGGTCTGTGCCGAGCTTTATCAAGTGAACATCCAAAGTGCTGCAAGGCTTTATAGACACTGAAGTTAATTAATCAATTCAAAAATTAAAGCTTAAAAATGCTGAAGTTGATAAATTGATAAAAATGCTTCTTTGTTAAAAGTTAAACCTGGTGCATTATAATAAATATATACAGTAAATATTAAAACTGAAATGTAAAATAATCGAAGGAAACTGTAGGCAGTGCATTTAGCAATAAGTTAAAATAAATCATTTATCATATTTCACTTGAAGATTTTTTATCAGCAATGAATGAGCTTCTCATAATCGAGCCTTTCTTAGCTTGAGGATACTGTTTATGTTGATGTTGTCATTTCATCCAGGGTGTCTGCCTGCATCTAGTTTAAGTTGCCATATAAGTTCCTTGTATTCAAGGGTCGTCTCCCAGTCACCTCCCCTAGCATCCGGGGTAACTTGCTCCAACAGTATGAATTTAAGATCTATCTCAGGGCAAGTGAGTGAATGCTTATAGAATGCATTAGACTCCCTTTGTTTGCTTAGATCGTAAAAATAAACAGTGTCCTCAAGCTAAGAAAGGCTTGATTATGAGAAGCTCATTCATTGCTGATAAAAAATCTTCAAGTGAAATATGATAAATGATTTATTTTAACTTATTGCTAAATGCACTGCCTACAGTTTCCTTCGATTATTTTACATTTCAGTTTTAATATTTACTGTATATATTTATTATAATGCACCAGGTTTAACTTTTAACAAAGAAGCATTTTTAACAATTTATCAACTTCAGCATTTTTAAGCTTTAATTTTTTAATTGATTAATTAACAATTAACTTCAGTGTATATAAAGCCTTGCAGCACTTTGGATGTTCACTTGATAAAGCTCGGCACAGACCGAGCGAAAGCGCTTGTGTTTTCATTGTTTTTTATGGTTTCGTATTAAAGAATTAGACTTTATGAGCAGTAGACTGTCTTGGTTTGGCTTTCCACCTTGGATTTATTTTTTATTGGTCCTGTTCGTGCTTTTCTGGATTCCTGGCTAGTTTGTTATTTCCCTTTTGTTCTGCTGATTTCTTCTACTGTTGGCCGTTGTTTTCCTTTAGGCCTTATTTTCCGTATCCCGGCTTCTATCTAACACCTTTACTAGCCCATTTTAGTTAGAGGGCTCTTCATACCTTTGTTTTTTCTCTAAAATTGTTAAAGTTAGTTCGTTTAAGTTAGAGAACTGCTTTACCCTTTGCCCGTTTAAGTTAGAGGACTTCCCTCTTAAAAAAAACTGTTCTAACTGGGGTTTTTTTTGCGTTCTATTCGTTGTCCAGAATGTCGTCTAAAGATTTGAAACCCTCTGGTTTCAAAAAATGTGAGAAATGTGTACAGAAAATGTCCCTAACTGACAGACTCACTATTTTTGTATATTGCCTAGGAGCTGTACACCTCCAGGAGTCTTGTAAAAATTTGTCATTCCTTCAATTACAGGGCTCCTCTGGAGAGGAAAAACAAATTAATCCTAAGAGGTCTTTCAAAAAACCCCTTCTCGGAAGCAATACAAGAAGGTCTGGGTTCATCAAAGTCTGACAAGTCTCCTTCTTCTAGATCTGACAAATCTGGAAAGAGATCTTCCTCTCCAGTGCTCCATCGGAGCCTTCCAAGAAGATTACAAAAATTTCCACACAGGATCCTAAGGCTGTCGAGAAATCTACTGCTGCGATACCATCAGTCTCTGTACCGGTGGAGTTCCAGTTACGGAGTTGGTACCCTGTTTTTGAGCCATTCTCCCCTACTCTTAGATCTCCTGTACTCTAGCCTTCCAAGTCTCCAGCCCCCTCCACTCTGTCTTCCAGGAGCTTATCCGATGATGACGTGAATCGAGTGGTACAGAGGCTATTAAGGACACTGGTGCTGGCCAATCTGTTATCGGATCCAACCAATTCGACCTCGAACCTCAGAGCCAGAATGTCCTGAGCTGATATTGGTGGACCCCACGGAACAGAGACCTATTATGGGATCTTCGGATCCGATCATTGCTTCGACGTCCTCGGCTCCATTGGAGCTCAAGGAGGCTAGGAGCTGATGCTCTCTGGTCAGGTCCGGAGAGGTGAGTCGGATTGGAGAGTTATCGGATCCGAACTTGCCTCTCTGGGCATTGGCTCGGATGAGCTTGGCTCCTACCTCAGCCACAGAGTCGTCCTCCTTGATTCCAGGATTTCCTTGGGTTTTTTGGATCCAGGGATTTCCTCGGATCAAGGGCGAAGGGGCTTTTGAGGTGATGAAGAGATTGCTGTCTCCACAGGCAGTTCCGTGGTCATCTCTGGACATTCATCCCCCAAAGGCACCAGTGTTTGCTTCCATACTTTTGCATCCACAGGGACGCAGAGATCCTGGGCCCTGGATGCCCCACAGGGTGCCCCCCACTCTTCTGAAACCTCTCCAGAGTACCCCTCTGAAGAGGTCCCTCTGAAGAGGCTATGTAAGATGAAGCATTTAGACTTCCCAGAGGAGTCTGTCACTTCAGATACGGACCTCGATGAAGCCGAAGGGTCTTCACTGTCATTCCTCGGAGGCCAAATAAGTTCATCACCTCCCCCTCAGACAAAAACTTTTTTAACTAAGGTGTCCCAGTAGATGCTATGGTAGTGGCGGCAGCCACCAAGAAGGAACTTTCAGAGACATCTTCTTCTGTTCATCCATTGAACCAGGAGTCTCGCACAATGGACAGCTATGGAAAGCGCATTTTTTTCTTCAGTAACATTTGCTCTTAGATCACTGAATTATCTGACCCACTTTACTGTATTACAGAGAGATTTCCTGAAGGAGTTAGGAGATACTCTCCAAGGTTTAGCAACTGAAGGGGTGTCAGAGAAAGTTTCCTGTCAGCTCTCTACCTTAAATTCAGTGGTAAACTCCTCCATGTGACTGATTTCTTATGCAGCGGATGGAGTGAGTAGAGCAATGGGTTCAGGAATTTCCCTAAGGAGACATTCTTGGATGTGCTTGTGTGGCTTTGCAGAACCCTTTAAATCTTCTATTGTGAATACCCCATTTGATGGCTCATCACTGTTTGAGCCCATAGTCAAGGATGCACTAACCAGGTGTGAACAAGAAGGGAAGACTCTCTCTGCCGTAGGAGTCCATTTTTTCCCTACCTACCAGACCATATCCCAATAGTCAGAAAGGAAGTGGGAAAATGTGGTTTCAAAAATTCCAGAGAGTTTACAGGACACACGTGGTGAATCTTCCCACAGGGGCAGAGGGGGAAGTAGTAATGGAAGATGCCGACCAAGCGACAGAGGGGTCCCGCAGAATCAGAGCAACAGAGAATCTTTCTATGGTAAGCCCTTTCAGAGCTCCTGAGTGGAGGCCCACCTGTCCATCTCTGGAGGCAGTCGGGGGTCACTTATCTTTGCACCCAGAAGCCTGGCTACGAATAACAAAAGACAAGTGGGTACAAAGCATCATATCCAGAGGTTACTCCACACACTTTTCCTTCCCTGTCCCAAGTATTAAAAATAAAGTGATTGGCAGCATTAGAAATTCAAAAGTTGCTAGACAAAAGAGTCATCCGAATAGTCCCCGCAGACCAAATAGGATCCGGAACTTACTCAAGATTATTTTTTGTTCCAAAGAATCGGGACTGGAGACCAGTTCTGGATCTCAGCAACCTAAACAAATCTGTAGGAAAGTCCAAGTTCCGAATGGTAGCACTGCAGTCAGTACTCCCTTTTCTGGGGCAAGATGATTGGATGTGCTCGACAGACCTCCAGGATGTATACTACCACATAAGAATGGACAGGCGATCCAGGAGACACCTGTACTTTCTGCTGGGAGATGATCACTACGAATTTCAAGCTCTGCCCTTTGGCCTCACAACAGCCCCCAGAGTGTTCACCAGATGTATGGCAGTAGTTGTGGCTTACTTGAAGCACCTAGGCTTCTGGTGTTTCCATATTTAGATGATTGGCTCCTAACCACCACCATCGAACATCCACTAATAAAAGTGAGAAATGCCACCTTGCAGCTCTGCTCTCACCTGGGAATTACAATAAATGATAAGAAATCTGCCTTGCTGCCTTCTCAGCATGTCATTTTTATAGGAGCAGAATTGGACACAACAAGGATGATGGCCAAACTTCCTCCAGAAAGAGTACAAGTTGTATGACGTCAGGTTTTAAATTTTCTTAGAAAGAAAAAGCACATGCAAGGATAGTGCTAAAAGTTTGGGGACCATGGCAGCAGCAATAACTTTGATCCCATTAGCATGCCTGCAGATGAGAATTCTTCAGTGGCTATTGTCCATGCAGGAACTGCCTATGTCCCACAAAATATTGATAATGGAATCTTGCAAAAAAGACCTTCACTGGTGGCTTTACTCCACTCATGTTACGCTAGGTCGACCATTTGTACTTCCCAACCATTAGCCACAGTGACCACGGATGCTTCTCAGACAGGCTGGGCGGGGGGGCATTATCTGTGAAAGACAATCCAAGCCACTTGGCAGGATCACAAGGCCCATTTGCACATCAGTGTCCTAGAGATGAGAGCAGTGCTGCTGGCGTTGTAAGCATTCTAGGACTCTCCTCCACTGGGAACTATTGCAATACAGACAGACAACATGTCAGTTGTATGGTATATAAACAAACAAAGAGGAACCAGATCTTACCCACTTTTCGAGAGGCCCTGAGAGTATGTCAGTGGGTGACCTCCTCCCAATGCTTTCTGATAGCAATGCATTTCCTGGGGAAATCCAGCATGATAGCAGACAGACTCAGCAGGGCAATTCTGATGCCTCGCGACTGGTTGCTAAAATAGGAAGTAGGAGAAAAGATTTTCCGCAAATGGGGCCAGCCTTGCTGCGACCTTTTTGCCACATCCGTGAATGCCAAATGCAGCAGCTACTTTGCCCTTATCCCCCCTCCGAGGGAGTCACCAAGGGATGCACTTGTCCACGATTGGCTCTCAGGTCTCCTTTATGCCTTTCCTCCCTTCTGATTAATACCCAAAGTTCTGCAGAAAGCCAATTGCTTGAGAAAGGACTTGATACTCATTTCCCCATATTGGCTTCATCAAATCTGGTTCCCTTTCCTGTGGCCTCATCTTCGGGAGGAGCCTTGGATTCTGGACCCAGTTCCAGATCTTCTGATTCATGCACCAGGAACGCTCCATCCTTCCCTTTAGACTCTCAAATTGACAGCTTGGCTGCTCCGATTCCAACCATAGCCAGGTTTCCTAACCCCTCTTCATCAGTTAAACGCATCCTATTATCTTCTCGTAAGGCTTCAACGAGAAAGATATATAGAAGCAAATGGAAAAGATTCTCATTATGGGTTTCTCATAATCATATTGACCCATTTTCTGCCCCAGTGAATTCCATACTAGAATTCTTGGCAAAACTTTTCAATGAAGGTGCAGTCGCAGCTACCATTAGAGTTCATCTAGCAGCAATATCCAATTTCCATTTAGGTGAATCAGGCCTCAATATTATGTCTCACAGACTATGTAAAGCCTTCCTTAAAGTTGCCTTATTATTAAGACCACCTATCAAAGACTGTCTGGCACCATGGGATTTAAATTATGTCTTGTCTCATTTAATTTTTCCCCCACTCGAGCCAGCATCATCTTGTGAACTCAAATTCTTGACATGGAAAACTATTTTCTTGATAGCAATTACTTCTGCTAGAAAAGTGTCAAATCTGTAAGCCTTGACAATAAAGCCCCCCTACTTGCTGTTCCATAGAGACAGGGTCTCCTTATGAACAAATCTTTTCTTTTTGTCAAAAGTATGTTCAGAATTAAATTTGAAACAGTCCATAGAACTGCCAGTCTTTTATCCAAATTACGAGAATAAGGCAGAATACATGTTACACCAACTGGATGTACATAAACAATTGTGTTTCTGCTTAGACAGGAGTGAGGACTTCAGAAAAATCTGACCAACTGTTTATATCTTATTCATATTCGAAGAAAGGTCCCCAGTCTCCAAAGTGACACTTTCAAAATGGCTTTCAGATTGGATAACCTTTGTGTATAAATCTCAAAATGGAGATATCCCCAAAAGAGTTAAAGCCAGCACTACAAGAGCCATTGCAGCTTCTTCCGCATTTATGGCTAGACATTTATGCTGCAGCAACGTGGGCAAGACCACATACCTTTATCACTCATTACAAGGTCAATTTGGCCTTCAGGAACAGGGCCTCTTTTGGTTCCATGATTCTGGAGAATATTCTCCTTTAAGCCACCCAAGAAAGATGGTGCTACGGACTCTGTCCCATCCTGGTAAGAATGAAGGTGAAATAGGACAACAACACATAAATAAGTTATGTACTCACCATAACGTTCCATGTGTGTTGTCCATCTTCGCTTTCATTCTTACATCCCAGCCTCCTTCCCTCAGCCTTTTTACTCCTGGAAGACTGAGTTGGTGGAATTGGTGATCATTATTCTCTGACCTTCTTTATTGCTCTCTAAGGTATTAAACTGCCCTTATTTTGTATCCTCTTTATTATAACTGCAAACAAGATCTGGGAAGATTTCCTAGTGCATGCTGATATAGGGTTTAGCCATGAGCTAGTGGAAGACCTTGAGCTTGTATATAAGGCTGAGTCGGTTCTGTGGATCGGATCCGAACCCATCCTGGTAAGAATGAAGGCAAAGATGGACAACACACATGGAACGTTATGGTGAGTACATAACTTCTTTTTTTTGTACAGAGTGTACTGTACTGTATATGGGTTTTGCTGATGGCATGTGTGTTGGTACATGTGCATATGGAGGGGGCCAGAATATGATGGCAGGGTTAATGTGTATGGATATCCCCTGCAGCAATACTTGTCATAGGGAAGACAGTATCTGGGATGTAAGGGAGGGAGGCAGTCCACAGCTATATGTAGGTATGTTTTGTGGGGTAGCACATTCAGGAATCATATGGATACCAGTTGTCTCAAGCACACGCTCACAGGATACCACAGTAGTATAACACAGGCTAGGACATCCTGGATGTAGAGTGGGTGGCTGTTCTTTTTCAGTGGGCTGCCATCCCTGGCTAGGGTAAGTGAATGGATACATAATTACAACAGGGTATAGCTGTATGAGAATGTTGCAGGCCTGACTGATATTGAACTCTAATCCTGACCTGAGTAACTTACAGTTACAGGAGACATTCATCAGGGAGATATTCACTCGGTGTATGACATTGCTGATATGATTCTTACACCAGTAATGTACACCATGGTGTACCTCCTATGGGTCCTGTCCAGTGAAATTGCTGCTTCTGTATTGCTTTTAAGTGATGCAAGCTGCTCTAATGAGTCTACTGCTTTTTTTCCTTGATGTGCTTTTTGGCCACCAAAATGGAGATTGCTTGTAAGTATTGCTAATAAGTACTATTTTGTGGCTTATGTATGCTAATGAGGCTTGATTCCAAGCTTGACTATAAATTGCTGTTTCACAGAATCATACCAGTGAGATAAAACATAGATATATTCTGCTGCATGTCAGTAACATGCTGTGCCTGCCCACTTATACATGCAAGCTGTACATGTACACGTGTTGTGCATCTGTGAGGTGCTAGGGTGCATTATATGTGATTCAGGGTCTCATGTAGGGCATGAATCTTAGATTGCAGTCTTCTTTTTCTGTACATTTGTGAAGATGGCTGCCAATGTTGGTGTCCTGTGAAGAGCGCCTGCTTAGTGTGTAAAGGAGAGTAAAATTCTACTGTACAACCAGTTGTGGAACCAGCAAGTCCTTTCAGGAAGGTGAATGCCTGGTATGACCTAAGAAACCTATTGTCTAATTTGACCTGAATCCCATGAACCATAAATATTGTCATACTGGTACATGCACTGCCATCCCCTTGAAACTCTTCAGCATGGGAGAGGGAAGGATGTCCAGAATGGTATTTGTTTTGCCATGTTTGCTGTGTAGAGTACTGCCATGAATAAAAATATATGCTGTTTATGTTGTTTATTACAACCATCTTTGTAATTTCTGTTTTTTTTTTTTTTTTTTTTTTAACTTTGACAAAGGCCAGGATATTCCAGGTTTGCTTCTATGGTTGACTGGCTTTGTATTATATGTACTGTGGGCAACAGCTGCTGTGTTGTAGCACTGTGTTGAGTTGTAGCCCCTGTGTTTTGTGGGGCAGGACACACGCCTGTGCCCCTGGGTCATTGTGGGCACCATTTCATGTTCTTACTTCATTGCACATAGGCGTGTTGGTGTAGCTTTTTCTGTTTCAGTGCATCTGACAACATAACTGCAACCTAATATTGTTGCTTTCCTCCACCGTGTGAACCTATTTGTTCTTTCTTTGCACATGCCCATGCTACAGTACTTCTGTGTTGGGGTGTGGGAGTCATTTCAAACTTCTGTTTGCCTTTATTTCCCCCTACCCTGCTTTACCTTTCAGTGTTCCTGTTTTGTGTTTCTCTGCTTAACACACCCTTTATTTATTTATTTTTTTTGCTTTCCTGTACTTTCTGTACTTTCCTTTCCACTCCTTTTAATTAACCAATAAGGTGTCCAGCTTGCTCTTTAATACTTTTGATTTCCCTTATATTAACCACCCCAAAGAAGACAGTAGAGTGTCAAAGACAGTTCACTGTAACAGTAAATATGTTTGTTATAAAGCTCACTACTGCAGTAGCATTAACAACATGGATTTTATCCTGCCAGTGATATAACAGCCAGCCAGCTTCCAAAGCTTCAAAAAACCTTCCAGTTTCCCAAACCATCAGACAGCTTGAGCTGAGCTGACTAAATGACTAGTTTAGGCACCAAGCCCTTCAGAGCTTTACTGCTGCCAACGAGTATACTCCTCTCAGGCTTTCAAGGATCAGTAGTCGACTTGTGCTGTTCCTTTGCTGGAGAGATAAGTTCCCTTGTGGAAAAACCTTCCATTTTCTAAATATTGTTTTTAAAAATAAAAAAAGCAAAGACCCAGGAACAAGTACTCCCGTACGAAAAATAAATGATTAATGTGCAAATTGTACACAGGAGCATGCCAAGGCTGTATAAAGAGTTCCACATAAACAAATTGTCAATTAACAAATCCACGAGTTGGAAGCAGTTCAAAATTCCAAATATTTTAATAGATAAAAAAATGTACATATATATATATATATATATATATATATATATATATATATATATATATGGCAAGTGCTTTCACCCTCATGGGCTTCTTCAGACCAATACAAATATACTTTAAAATTCTGCATATATAGGAAATTCATAAGTGACATCATTTCCTGTAGGCAGCTAATTAACTATTTCTTTCATTTTATTCAATAAAAAATAATAATATTAAATTTATATGTATTAAAACTCAGTATAATAAAAATGTAGATAAGTAAATACAACTATATATAAATAGCTATATATATATATATATATATTGCTAGTTACTATAAAAATATATAAACTGTGTAATTAATTCATCTATACATTATATAAATTCATTTTCAAAAATCATTACTATAATAAACACATTTATAAAAACAACAATTCAATACATAAAAATGCATAGGAATAAGGATTTAAAATACTTTTAATTTCCTTCCTTTTAGCATAAGTCTCATGGGAACTTTGTCATTAAGACCTGGTTCCCTGTCAGCCCGTAACCTTATGGTCTATTTAACTTCACACTGTTCTGTATAATTTCTAACGTCACCACCCCTTAAGTTAGGTGTATTAACTTGCATGACCAGAAATTTAAACATGTGTCGGTCTGTTGTATCATTAACATGCTTAGACCGGGCATTCTTATTAGATTTGATACGAATGTTATAAAGATGCTCCCTTATTCTTTCTTTCAATCTCCTGTCAGTTTTTCTAACATAATATGCTGGTCATGACGTACACTTAGCTAAATAAACAACATGTATAGAATCACAGGTTGCTCTCACTTTAAAATCAAAACGTTGTAAACTAATGGGTTGTGTGAAGTGGACACTAGTGTCTATATAACTGCAAAAATTGCAATTATTACATGGTACCGTACAACAGTGAGTGGGCTGAGCTACAGAGGTGATAGTATCTAGGGGGTAACATAAAAGTCTATGTAAATTCATCCTATTCTTATAAGTAAACTGAGGTCTAACTCCTACTAAATCTCTAATGTGTGGGTCCACAGTGAGAATGTCCCAATATTTAAAAAATATGTCTCTAATATTATGAACGTCCTGTGTATAATAAATAACTATTTTAATTTCAATCGGATGTGAAGATACAAAACCAAGATTATCATTCTATATATGGGTTCTATCCATGAAATAGGGTGAAGCTCTCTCCTGTCTCAATACATCCACCCCCGCAAAATCTTGCAAAACTTCTCTCCAACTATAAGATCTATTCAGTAGCCTCTCCTGTAGGTCAAGTAATTCACCCTGAAATGCTTCGTCACTGGGATTAAGGCATGACATTCGCATAACTTGCCTTTAACTATATTCCTAAAAACGAAACTGGGGTGCATGCTATTCCTATGCAACAGTGCATTCCTGTAACAGGGTTTTCTATGGACACCTGTATTCAATAAACCATTGGTCAATCATTCTATATATACATCAAAAAAGATACCGAAGTCAAAGATTTATTTATAGTAAATTTAAGGTATGAGGTAAGCATATTAATCTCATTATAGAACTTATCTAGTTCCTTCTCATCACCTGTCCATACAAGGAAAAGGTCATCTGCAGTGCGGACATAAAAAATGACATGTTCCTTGAAACTAGCCAATTCAAACAAGTGATGTTGCTCCCAGTCTGCCATTACCAAGTTGGTGTAGCTATTGGCACAAGAAGTGCCCATAGCTACGCCATCTTTCTGTATGTAAATCACGCCATGGTTAGAACATACTCCCAGGCATCTACATATACATTCAATACCTTCAAAGTTAGGGATAACTGTAAACAAGAACTAACGTTTGTTAGAATTTGACATGGAACCTGAATAGGTTCCATGATTGTATTTCTGGCTGTGAGAATCCACTCATGGCTTATGAGGTGACGTGTAATGAAACAGCGGAACCGTTAACGGAAGGTGAGCTGAATGGCTTATCGGATCTACTGGATCGTTTAGAAGCTGATTTTTTGAAGATGAAATGACTACATGTTCAGCGACAGCATTTTGAGGTCTGTTTGAGTAGGAAGATCATACCGAGGAGTTTAAGGATTCTAAAGACAGAATAAGGGACCCCTACCTAGGAAACCGAGCACTTATATCCCCAATTTGCACCCACTGGTGGATGCTTTCTCAAAACTTGTTGAGGAAGAGTTACATAGTCATCACAATATAAACAAGAATTGGCATTAAATAAACTTAGGAGTGACACCACTATTGTTATTAGGCCTGCAGACAAAGAAGGGCCAGTAGTTGTGATGGACAGAGAGAGGTATTATACTAGTATGCATGATATGTTAAGTGATCAACAATTCTACTCCTTTATTCATGCTAAAGAAGTAGAGAATTGTGTCTTAAATATTTCAAGGTTATTATTAAATCTTTCCCTTAGCAATATGATTGATGCAGATCAATATACATTTTTACAAGTTGAACATCTTCTCATACCCACGATACAAGGTCTACCAAAAGTTCATAAGGACCCTGTAACTCCCCCCATGAGACCTATAGTGGCCAGTCGAGGCTGGGTAACAGAACCATTATCATTATATTTAGAACATTGTTTGAGACCGATAGTGAATAGTTATAAGTATATCTTAAAAGATACTAAACAATCTTTGTTAATGTTGTATGAGAGAATGGCTACATTATCCTCGGATTTATCTTACTGGCTTGTAACATTGGACGTTCAGTCCTTGTTTACAGTTATCCCTAACTTTGAAGGTATTGAATGTATATGTAGATGCCTGGGAGTATGTTCTAACCATTCTTTGCTCCAAACTGATGTTTTGTGCCTGCTGTTAGAGATTGTTCTTAAAAATAACATTTTTGTTTTTGATGGCGTGATTTACATACAGAAAGATGGCGTAGCTATGGGCACTTCTTGTGCCAATAGCTACACCAACTTGGTAATGGCAGACTGGGAGCAACATCACTTGTTTGAACTGGCTAGTTTCAAGGAACATGTCATTTTTTATGTCCGCATTGCAGATGACCTTTTCCTTGTATGAACAGGTGATGAGAAGGAACTAGATAAGTTCTATAATGAGATTAATATGCTTACCTCATACCTTATATTTACTATAAATAAATCTTTGACTTCAGTATCTTTTTTGATGTATATATAGAAAGATTGACCAATGGTTTATTGAATACAGGTGTCCATAGAAAACCCTGTTATAGGAATGCATTGTTACATAGGAATAGCATGCACCCCAGTTTCGTTTTTAGGAATATAGTTAAAGGGCAGGCTATGCGAGCGTCTCACCTTAATCCCAGTGATGAAGCATTTCAGGGTGAATTACTTGACCTACAGGAGAGGCTATTGAATAGATCTTATAGTTTGAGATAAGTTTTGCAAGGTTTTGAGGAGGTGGATGTATTGAGACAGGAGAGAACTTCACCCTATTTCATGGCTAGAACCCATATGCAGAATGATAATCTTGGTTTTGTATCTTCACGTCCAATGGGAACTAAAATAGTTCTTTATTATACACAGGACGTTCATAATATCAGAGATATATTTTTTAAATATTAGGACATTCTCACTGTGGACCCACACATTAGAAATTTAGTAGGAGTTAGACCCCAGTTTACTTATAAGAATAGGATGAATTTACATAGGCTTTTATGTTACGCCCTAGATACTATCACCTCTATAGCTCAGCCAACACACTGTTGTACGGTACCATGTAATAATTACAATTTTTGCAGTTATATAGACACTAGTGCCCACTTCACACACCCCATTAGTTTACAGCGTTTCGATTTTAAAGTGAGAGCAACCTGTGATTCTATACACGTTATTTATTTAGCTAAGTGTATGTTATGTCCAGCATATTATGTTGGAAAACCTGACAGGAGATTGAAAGAAAGAATAAGGGAACATCTTTATCACATTCATATCAAATCTAATAAGAATGCCCGGTCTAAGCATGTTAATGATACAACAGACCGGCACGTTTAAATTTCTGGTCATGCAAGTTAAAACACCTAGCTTAAGCGGTGGTGACGTTAGAAATTATACAGAACAGTGTGAAGTTAAATAGACCATAAGGTTACGGGCTGACAGGGAACCAGGTCTTAATGACAAAGTTCCCATGAGACTTATGCTAAAAAGAAGGAAATTAAAAGTCTTTTAAGTCCTTATTCCTATGCATTTTTATGTATTGAATTGTTTTTATAAATGTGTTTATTATAGTAATGATTTTTAAAAATTAATTTATATAATGTATAGATGAATCCATTACACTGTTTATATATTTTTATAGTAACTAGCAATATATATATATATATATATATATATATATATATATATATATATATATATATAGCTATTTATATGGATTTATATATAGTTGTATTTATTTATCTACATTTTTATTATATTGAGTTTTAATACATATAAATTTAATATTATTATTTTTTATTGAATAAAATGAATGAAATAGTTAATTAGCTGCCTACAGGAAATGATGTCACTGATGAATTTCCTATATATGCAGAATTTTAAAGTATATTTGTATTGGTCTGAAGAAGCCCATGAGGGTGAAAGTGCTTGCCACATATATATACATTTTTTATCTATTAAAATATTTGGAATTTTGAACTGCTTCCAACTCGTGGATTTATTAACTGACAATTTGTTTATGTGGAACTCTTTATACAGCCTTGGCGTGCTCCTGTGTACTATTTGCACATAAATATTGTTTGTGTTTTATCACTTTCATCTGCAGAAAAGGTACTGTAAAGGTAGGAGTTCTGTTTTAATGAACTATTATGAGACTGTATTGTACTTTTAAACAGAAGTGTTCTTTCTTCTTGCCTTTTAAAAGTAGTGTAAATTACTTGAAAATTATTTTTCTGTGAGGAAACAGTATTTATTTTTCTTTTAGGGGGCTGGCAAAGTGGTTAAAAGTTTTTTTTACTTTGTTTTTCTGTAAAAAAAAAAAAAAAAAAAAGACTTTTAAAGACTCATCCTGCCCCACAGTCAGTCCTTCTTCCAGCCACAATAGGAAGAAAGTTAAGCAAACAGCTTTTGCCATGCTAACAGTTTGCCTCAGCCGCAGGTGGGTGACTCTGCTTTGGCCATTTGTTATCCCTCAGACCACTCATCTTTTAGTCTGGATCCCATTGGTGTAGACCTGAAGCTATCCACAACCTCTGTGGCTGTTGGGGTCCCCTCAATGGGCAAAGAAGAGCCACTCTTGTCAATTCTGAGAAAGGGAACAGGTAAGGTTTCACTACTGTGTCAGAATGCTATAGGATCATAGGAAGTTACTAGGCTAATGGCCCTGGGGCCATTACAAACGTAGCCAAGAGTTTATCCCTAGAAAAGAAACCTTAGTCAGCACTTGTCGCCCCTGTCAGTGAGGGACAAAGGTAGAACTCCTGGGACAAATTTGTGGTTTCCCATCTACTCATCATGGTTGTGCTTGAAGAGGATCAGCGAGGTACTCTGTTTGACATGTTTGGGAAGTCTATTTTAGAGACTAGGCAACTTCCGAGAGACAAACCTGTCTCTCCAGTAGGGTTTGTTGATGTTGCATATTAGATTTAGGCCTTCCAAGTTTTCGAGTGGGTAATGTACGAGGAGTTAGACTTACGGATATGGAGCCTCTCTAGTAGGGCAGGGTCTGATATTGCCTTGTAGGCGAGGCACATATCATCTATGAGCAATCTGTACGATGGCAAGTGGAGTGACAGTGATTTGAGCCTGTCCACATAGGACAGGTGTTGGAGGCCATGGATTCTCCTTGTGATGCATTTTTGTGGCCTTTAAAGTGTGTACAGCTGTTTGGAGAAGTACATACCAAACGGGGCGTTCTACTCAATTATAGGCCTAATGAGTGAGGAGTACAGAGAGGTAATAACCTCCTTTTTTTCTGGATGCAATCCCTTTACTTATGAGATGAACCATGTAAAAGGCTTTCCTGACCACTGCCGCTACAGGATGGTTGAATGTGAGATTGTTGTCAACCTGAGTACCCAGGTCTGTCACAACAGTTTGTGTGCTTGGGGGGGGGCGTGTTTTTGCAGAGTGGTATGATAATACATTTTTTTGCATTTAACTTAAGGCCATGACTTTGGCAGCAGTCATTTGTTGCTGTCAGACCCTCCTGCGGTATGTTAACATCATTTCTGTGTCAGAATGCTGTACCCATCCCTGGAGAAACTGCTGCTGCCATTAGTAACACAGCTGGCTCCATTATTCCTGTCAAAAAGAAACAGAAAACTAAGCGTGTGTCTACTCCTCCTCAAATTCCTTAGACAGGAGTAGTTTACTGGGTCTGGCTCATGGTTTAATTCAAGCTATTCAGGGATGCCTCTTTTCCTGAAGACAGTCAAGATTCTGAATATGAACAGGAAGATGTAGAGACTTGTACAGGGTTTTCCTCTTCAGATTTCTGATTCAGACTAAGAGTAGAGCTCAATTTCTGATTCTTTATGTGGATGTTTCTCTTTGACACTTTTGCTAGAATATACCATTGTTTTCAGTGGGAGAACACTGAGGTTAGAAAATACTATGAGTTGTTACAGAAATAATTTCCAGAGCCGACATCCATTCTTCCTGATGTCCTTCTGTTCATATGCTGTTGTATCCAAAGGATGTACCTGCTCATACAGGAGAAGGGAACTCTCACGCACCCCCTAATATCTACTTTACACTGCGGGTGATAGGCCGTTGATTCCCTTCAGACACCTTTACACCAAGAACGTGCTTCAGGTTCTGCCGGAGACCAAAAAATCCACTACCAGAAAATCCTATCTATCCAAGTGGAAAAGGTTTTCTGTTTGGTGTCTAAATCAAAATATCCAGCCATTCACTGTAGAACCTCCAATGGTTTTGTCTTATCTGTGTGAACTGATGAACTCTGGCTTGTCATACTCTTCAGTTAAAGCACATCTGTCTGCCATCTCATCATGCCTACCTCTCGCCCTGCCCTCTAGCTTCCAGACTGAAAAGCTAGCTGCTACTGCGAAGATATGTGCTTTGGTCCGCTGCATTCAGCATATGTCGGCCATAAATGGGCATCGGCAATAAACCGGATGTTAACACGCACCTACCTCAGAACTGAATGCCGCCGGAAACCAGCAACTATGAAGTATTATGGAGTGGGTACTCTGGAGTCTGGCAATGGTCAGGGGGAAGGCAGGGTGGGAAACTGTACAGCTGCATATAGAAGAGAAGGACATCTAAAGTTATGGTAAGATTTTACACAACTATGCTATGTCCTTCTATTCATATGCTGTTGTATCTATAACATGAGGGAGAGTGTAAAAGCTCATGCTATTAGGAATTGGGTGGAGGAACAGAGGCATTTTCCATAAAGCCTTGTAGAATGGCCCTGGCAAATCCTGCTCTGGACCTGGAAATAATGTCCAACTTATAGTGTTTGGTGAAAATGTGGACAGATGACCATGTAGCTGCTTCTAAAATGGCAGCTGTAGCCAAACCCTTAAAGAAAGCACCAGAGGAGGACACAGCCCCAGTGGAGTGTGCCTTCACTGGGAAGGGAAGCCTTTTGCCATGAACTGTGTAACAAAAGGAAATAGTTTGAGATCCAGGAGGAAATGGTTTGCTTGGAAATAGGGTGTTCCAGGTCTCTTGGGTGGTAGGAGACAAAGAGCCTGTCAGATTTATGTATGGATTTGGTCTTATCCAAATAGTATCTGAGTTGTCTATGTACATCCAAGGAGTGAAGGATCCTTTCAACAAAGGTTTGAGACAAAGGGAAGAAGGTAGGATGATTGATGGCCTGATTCAAGGAAATTTCATTAACTACTTTTGGCATGAAGGATGGGTTAGTGCGTAAGCAAACCCTGTCCTTGTGAAAAACTGTGAAAGGTGGAGAGATCATGAGGACTTGCAGTTCAGAGACACTTATGGCTGAAGTAATGGACAAGAAGAAGATAGTTTTCCATGTGCAGTGTTAGAGAGAGCAGCCCTTGGCCGGCTCAAAGAGCAGTAAGGTCATCTTTTCCAGTACAAAATTAAGATCCCAAGGGGGGCAGTGGGCTTCCTATGAGGTTTAATGTGTAGTATCCCCTTTAAAAAGAGCTTAACTTCCAGTCTGGAAGCTGGGGGGGGGGGTGAGAGGTAGGCATACTGAAATGGCAGATAGATGTGCTTTAATTGAAGAGTATGACAAGCCAAAGTTCATCAGTTCACACAGGTAAGACAAACCCACTAGAGGTTCTACAGTCAGTGGTTAGATATTTTGATTTAGACACCAAACAGAAAGCCTTTCCCACTTGGATAGATAGGATTTTCTGGTAATGGGTTTTCTGGCCTCCTGCAGAACCTGAAGCACATCCTCGGTGTAAAGGAGTCTGAAGGGAATCAATGCCCTATCACCCACAATGTAAGGTTCAGGGTGAATATTTGGGGGAGTATGAGAGTTCCCTTCTCTTCTGTGAGCAGGTACATCTGGTGGCTACACAGCATGTAGAAGAGAAGAACATCTAAAGTTATGGTAAGCTTTTACACAACTATACTTTGTCTACTTTAAAGGATGTGTGTGTTATTGCCTGTAATTTTCCTGATAGTTAGCCAGCTTTGCCTTAAAAGGTAGATAGGATGTATAAAGTTCCTCAGTCTTTTAAGTTTATATACATTATTCCCAAACCAGATCCAACAGCTATAGCTTTAGTTGATCCCACTGTTGCTAAACACTTAATTTCTGACAAGGATGGGAAAATTGTTGATAAGTATGGGGAAAATAGTGTATACTTCTGCAGCTTTGATTTTCAGAATTTTGAATTGTTAGGCTCATATGTTAATTTGTTCTGACTAATTGTGAAAGTATGAGGGATGTTTTATCTGCAGTTTCTTCTTGTGAGGAAAAATCTGCTTTAAATAATTTAGTTTATACTATTGCACAGGTCACTACTCATTTAGAGTGTATGACTATGTTGATTCTTTTTCTAGGTCTATGGCCACTGGTATGGTTTTGAGCAGGTTTACTTGGCTGCAGTATCAGAATCTCCCAGATGATGATAAAAATGAGATTTTAAATTCTGCTTTGGATAGACATTTAGTTTTTGGCCCGTCTGCTGCAGAGGCGATCAAAAATGTGTGATGAAAGGAGTAAGCTGATCCAGGGAAATCTCTTAAGATTTTTCAGGTCCCCCTTTTCCAAATTTTCAATTTTTAATCCAATTTTGGCAAAAAGCAGTATTAAGAGTCTCAAGAAAATACAGTTAAACAGGCGTTTAAGAAGAAATGGCAAGGGGATAACAAAAAAGAAGCCTTGTCTTCTCAAAACCAAGGACAGTCCAAGAAGTCTGAATGATTATTCAAGACCTTGTGACCCACTTCTTCCCTGGCCCCTTTTTTTCTACCAGAAAGGTTTTCTCCTTGACAACAGATATTTTCAGACAGATGTGGTCTGAAGATCATTCATCAAGGTTTCAAATGGCAGTGAGAGTAAGTTCCTCCTTTTCAGGGCATCATTCGTCATCCTCCAGATCAGAATCTTGTCTTCACTGGATCTTCATCACATGCTGTCCCAATGAGTGACATAACCAGTTCCTCCTTTACAAGTAGGATGGGTTTTTATTCAAGGATGTTTTTAGCGCTAAAGAAAGAAAATGCTTGGAATACTTCTGGATCTTTTTTTCCTGAACTCATCTGTGATACTACCCAAATTCAAAATGATGTCACTTCATGACCTATTACCCCTTCTTCCTCTTTCAAGTTTCCTGGTAATACTAGACTTAAAAGATACTTCACATCACATCCCTATTCATCCTGGTTTCAGATGTTTTTTAAGAGTTATGTACCTGGATCACATTATCAGTTCTCTGCCTTACCCTTTGGACTGTCTGCTGCACAAAGAGTGTTCAAAAAATGCCTTGCTCCAGTTACAGCTCATTGCAATCTACAGAGTAATGACATTTTTCCGTATTTTAATGACTTGCTTATCTTTACAGAGTCTTTTTTTAAAGTGTCAGGAATCTATCTCTTGGGTGAGAGATCTCTTACACAAGCTGGGATTCTAACAGAACATTCAAAAGTATTTCTTCACTTCCTGACATAGGATTGTGTTCCTGTGTTATCAACTAGACACCTCAGGTCAAACAGCTTTTCTTCCACAGGTAAATGATAGTTCTATATCTAAATCATTTTCCAAGGTTTTCCACTCAAACTTCAGTCACTGCAAGGGAATACCTTAGGATTTTGAGTCTCATGGCTTCTATGATTCTCATGATACCCCTGGCAAGACTCCACATGAGAAAGATACAGTGGTATCTGAAATTTCTTTGGTCACAGCACCAATATTCTGCCTTTTCAAATCTTAGTGCTAGGGTTTGTCAAAGAGAAATCATTTGGTGCAGACAACAGATATCCTTAAAACCAGTTCTCCCTTTGTGTTCCAAAGCAGTCAGTCACCATAGATACTGCAGACTTTGCTTGGGGAGCAGGTTCAGGAGGGATAAAAATACATTGTGTGTGGATCACCAAAGACAGACACAAGCACATAAATATCAGAGATGCATGCTCTAATCATGGCAGTCAACTCTCTGAATCATCTTTGGTCTCCTTGATCACCTCAAGTTGTTACAGACAATACCACAGCCATGTGGTACAGCAGCAAGCAAAGGAGAACCAGGTTGTACCCCATTTGCAGACTAACCATGTTAGCTTGGAGTATAGCTTCACAACAGAATCTCACTCTTCAAGCATCCCACATTTGTCAGAGCAAAATTGTGTTGCAGACTAGCTGGTCAGGACCAGGGAAGACCCACAGGAATGGAAACTAGATCAATGAGTCTTCAAAGATTTGCTCCATCTGATGGGAGTTCCTAAAGCAGACCTCTTTGCCTCCTTTCTAAGCAGTCATCTGGCAAGATTCTGTTCTAGGACTTCATGCAAGACAGCCTGTAAGACAGATGCATTTTCTTTTCCTTCAATAGGAATGTTCCTGTATGCTATCCACCCTTTCCACTAATATCCAGGATACTTCTGAAGATTCAGAAGTAATCCTTCAAGATCATTGTGGTGACTCCCTTCTGGCCCAGGCAACTGTGGTTCTCCCTTCTTTTGGAAATAGCTTGGGGCAATTACCACAAGTTTCCTCACAGACTGGATCTACTCTCACAAGAACAGGAATGTTTGATATACCCTGACAATAGGCACCTTTGTTAATTTGTCAGTCATTTCAACATATATGTTCATGGATTTCAGTGCAGTCTTATGCCAAAATGTTTTTGAAAGAGGTTTTACGCAAGAGACTTCGCAGTAAACTGGTAGCCCTTTCTTTATATCTTAATTTTGTGTCACAGAAGCTAACACTTGTTCCATTTGGACCAGGTAACCTGGATGACTTAAGGTTCTTAACATGATAAACAGTTTTGCTGATTGGTCTGACCTCTGCTAGAAAAATATCTGAGTTGCAAGCTCTCATGGTTAGTTAACCCTTTGTCATTTTTGGTAGGACAGAGATTCTTTGAGAACTAATCCTTCTTTTAAATCTAAAGTGGTATCCCAGTTTACTTTAAGTAAGACTGTCCATCTCCTCATTTTCTTTTGTGACTCCATACCTTGGATGTCCAAAGACAACTTAGCTACTAACCTGACAGAACTAAATATTTCAGATCTTCCAGTAAGTTGTTAATTTATTTCCAAATGGTTGCCTAAGACTATTATATTTTGTTAAACTCACCATAACAATACTGTTTTAGGCAGGGACAAGACTCACTCTGCTAGGGCCTTGGCTTAATTTATGGCTTTTTGGAAAGGGTTGGCTGGATTCTGAAAGCTAATACTTGGTCCTCAAAGCAATATAAGCTTGATTCCTTCTCTGTGTCTAGGTCAGGCTTTTCTAGGACCATTCTCCAGGGGCCCTAGACTCATTTCATTCACCTTCCAAATGTAGTAAGTTAGGCTAATCTACCCATATAGCTAAGACTACTGCAGCAGTGATCAATATGGTGAACATAATACAGTTGTTATTAACCATAATCATAGATGTTTGAATGATCACTGCTGCTGCTGCAGTTGCCCCTATATCCCTCCATTCCCCTTGTTTTTTGGTATGTTTTTTGTTTATGTCAGGGTGTATATATTTTGTTTTGTTCCTAGCATTTTCATTTCAGGACTCAGACTCCCTCTATCTTTTGGCAGGAAAGCTCTGAAGGGCTTGCCGCCCATACTTGTATTATAGTCAGCTGGGCTCAAGCTGGCTGACATTTTGGGCATGTGAAAGGTGACGTGAAGCTTTGGAAGCTGGCCAGCTCTTATATCCTTGGCAAGATATGACCCCCATATAGCTAAGGCTACTGCAGCAGTGATCATATGAACACCTACTTTTGAAGTAGGTTTACTTAAACAACTGTACATTTCCTTGTTTTCCTCCTTCCTTTGAAAGCTGTACACTTTCCTACTGCACTGATCTATATTCTAAAACTGTTTTGTATTTTATGCTATTTCCATTTGGTCACACTTTTAATATTAGTACATTTATTTTAGTAGTTTTTTTAAACTGTAAGATTGCTATCAGACCTGTTACACAGTTCTTATTAGAAAGCTGTGTATTTTTTGTATGTTTATTTACTGCAAGTCCCAGTTAGTAATGAAATTGGGCTACAGAAAAAACACTTCAATGTGAGAATTATGGGTTTTGAGCTGATGAGAGCCAACACCAATGTGTGATATATAAGGAAGTTTACCTCTGCCAGTGTTTTTCAAGGCATGAAATGTATGGTGGCCTTCACAGTAACAACAGCCACAATCTACATGAAATACAGAATGCCAAAGGTGAGTAAACCCACTGATATTGTGCTATAGTGTTACAGTGACATTTCCTCAAAAATCTAGTTCTCTGGTATGTATCTTTACTTCTGCTTTTTAACAGTTTGATTCAGATGTGTGGACCTTTTACTGATTTATGAATTTAAACTAAAAAAAGTGCTCTGCTGCCTAAAAACCAATGTAGTTTGCTTTTGTTATAGACAAAAAAAATAGCCTGTTTATGTTGTTACTGGATTTTGCTTTTTATTATTGTATACAGAACATCAGACTGATTGTACTTTGAGCCAACCCATTAACTCAATAATTTAAGTTGATGCTCCCTGTGCTTCCACTATGACTGGACAAAAGCAAATGCACCAAGGATCAGAATCCCTGAACTGTATTCTCAGTAAAAATCCTGCTGAAAAACACTTTTGCAGGGGGGCAAGTCCACCTGCACAATCACTTCTGGCACAACTTGCCAACAGTGACTTCCTATGGAGGAACTCCATTGACAAGCTGATCCTCAGGCAACTGAAGTTCAAGTGTTTGTCTTCATCCACCAATAGAATAATGGCTACCAGCTTGATATTGTAATACTTTGCATTTTATTTAAAGGGCCCTGCATATTGCTATTTTATCTGACATTATTAGCACTTTAGTTTGTTACTGTACAGAACATGGACGAGAAGGCTTTCCAAGCCAAAGTATCTCACCCTTTTAACAGAAATAGTTATCAACAAATTATCACTTTTTTATTTGCTTAAGTGGTGACAAAATCATTTGAGATATAGCCAACATGAAATTTATTTAGAAAGCCGCGGTGGTGCAGCGGTAGCGTTGTCGCCTCACAACAAGAGGTACTCCTGTTCGATTCTCGGCTGGAGCGTCTTCTGTGTGGAGTCTGCATGTCCTCCCCATGGTCGAGTGGCATTCAGAAGACATGCATGAATGGGCGTGCCTTCGTTGGGCATCGGGCTGGCACCTCAGCACCGTAAAAATCTACTGCCAATCATTAGCAGACCGGAGTTCCGCTGTGGCAACCTCTAACCAGGAAAAGCCGAAAGAAGATCATCATCATCAACATGAAATTTATTTGCAGCAGTACAGCTTCTTATTGAAATGTTGGCACTCGAAATGCCAAGTGTCAACAAGCTTTTTAAAAAAACAAACTAAGGAAGAAGTGCAAATGTTGACCACTGCTATTCTCCTTTAAACTTATTTTACAGGGAGTCAACCCCCCTACAACCTCCAGAACGTATATATACCAACTCCAAGATCACCATATCTCGGAGAAAGTGAAATATCCCAAGAAATCGCCATCTTAGACATAGTATATATAAGTCCGTTTTTTCAGCTGTTCAGTTTCGATGATTCGGGACTCACTGTAACTGGTCCTGACATTACAAATGGCTACCCTGTAATATGCATGAATTGCTTCATATCAAGTTATGTAATTCATTAGTTCATGAAAATTCACATTGCGCATTTGTTTCAGCTTTCAGTCTCCAGCTTAGATTTTTTAAGTATATATTCCTGTTACTTGGTCTATTGTGTGCTTGTGCAAAAATCACTTTATACTTTTCCTTTTTTGTAATGACCATTATATGTAAATTCATTGTATTTCAGTGATTGCAATATTCAGCCATTAATTGTTTGTAAAAGTTTGTGTACACTGTTACCTGGAAACTGTCCTATATAATTTTTAAAAGCACTTACCTGTTTCCCCACATCACATTGCATTAATCATTATATAATATCGATACAAATAAAGGTCTTTGTCGCTGTGCAGTCATTTTAGCCCCTTTTCTGTTGATATTATTCACTGTACAACTTCTTAGTCTGCTGTCTTGGTCAGTGCATGTTTTTCTTCTAGCCTGTTTACCACAAAGTATTTTCCACCTTTGAGTCCATTTTTGCTGCACTGAGCCTCTTATGTGTGATTTGAAGTCATGTCCAATTTGGTTGAGTATTTATCCAACATAATATTTCACTGTATGTTACTGTTTCTCTACTACTAGAGTATCCAGATGGTAAATGCATACACTCGTTAAGTATACCTGTAGCAGCAGCATGGTATTTGTAGTTAACTGTTTTTAATTGTAAGTTAATAATCAGAAATTATTTATTATGGACATTGGGAGCCCATGTTGCTCTAGTGCCAGTAGACTGTGTTTTGTCTAGAGATTGGCAACCTGTGATCTGGGACCTTAGAGAGTTGAGTTGATAGAGATGCTGAAATAGCTGGTTAATGGCATTTGTTTTGCAAACTTAAGCATTTACTGGTAGTTACTTCAATTTGACATAAAACTGGCTGATTTGAATAAACTGGTCTGAGGATGGAGGATGATTTTTACAGTCTTAAATAATATGTGAATTGAAGTAGCTAATTAAGATTAAAAATTAGAATTAGTCTCCAAAATATATGTAGCATAATTATAGAAAATGCATGCCTAAATGTTAGGCTGTTTGTGAAATATTCCTTTTTGAGATCTGTCAGGCTTGGTTCTGAGAACTGGGCTTCTTCAGCTTACAGAAGTTTTTAGACAGAAATTACACTGTGTTTTAGGAAGATTCACTGACAGTATTTGCCATAGCAGAAGCATCTTTTGCAGAAGCAGAAATGGAATGAAGTATTTTCAGTGAGGGGAAAGAGGAGATGAAGTGATATGATCATTAGTGAGAATGTGTGATTAGTCAATTATTATTATGAAGCACAGAACTGGTTGCACAAAAGGGCTTCTGTCATCAAGATTTTTTTTTATAGCAGCATCTCATACTGCTTAAGATACGTTTGAGCACTGATCTGAAGTCATCATCTGCTTAATGACATAAAGCACAGTGTAGGAATTGTGCACTCCTGTAGAGAGAGAGATGGTTTGTGTGTGTGTGTGTGTGTGTGTGTGTGTGTGTGTGTGTGTGTGTGTGTGTGTGTGTGTGTCTGCCTATCTGTTTCGCATTGTTGAGGACAAATGACATAAGCAGTTCTGATAGTGTTTACAGTGGCACTAGGATCTGACTCTTGATGAGATAGTCGTGACTGATTCCTAGCTGTCTGCTGGAGCAGAATAGGTGATTGCTGAAGAAGGATCTTGCATTTCTACGTCTGTGAGGTGATAGAACTGATGGAGCAAATGGTAACTCAGAGCTATTGGTATTGTTGCCACATTTGAAATAACTGCATGATTGACTATAGAAATTCATATCTGTAGAGTGGCCATGCCATCTTGGGTGTTTGCTTATGCTGCTGATTGTGATCAGATATTTTCTAGTTTTAGTAAAAGATGAGGAGATGCAAGGTATGTAATATCCCACTGTTTCATTCTTTCATTGATCCACCTCAGGCAATTGGTACTCGACTAAATGAGTTGTGCCATGCTGACAGTGAAAGCCCTGCCAATTTACTGGGTCTTATCTATGATGAGGAGACCAAGCGGCGTCTACGAAAAGAAGATGAAGAAGAAGACTTCTTGGATGACAGTAAGAGCAGTTTGTTTGTACATGAATTATTCTCTAGTGCTCTTATCCATGTTTTTAAAGAGTTGTTTTTAGTTGTTAGTATTTTGAAAATAATAAGACAAAATTAGATCGGTAGTTGCTCAGATGACGCTGTCTGAAACAGGTAATGAATAAGTTAGCTCACATGGAATTACTAGTAAGCATATCAAATTATATTATCTTATACACAGAAAACTAAAGTGTTTTCTTCTGATTGTCTTTTTTTCACCTTCTTGTACCTTTTGGTAGTTCTGCTGTACCATAGCTGGCACTTATCTCTTCTTCAGTAATTTTTCTACCCTTTAGAGGGTATTCTTTCTACCATTGCTGGTAGTCTGCTTAATTTAAAAAAACATCTTTACTTATTCTTCTGCCCTTTGTTTCCCTTTGCAAGGACTACTGTTTTTGTTCAGAAAAGACCAAAAACCCAACAGGCTTTAAAAAGTGCACTTCCTTTTAACATAGAATTACCAATTCTGATACCCACAGGGAATGCGTCTACTGCCTTGGAGTGTCACACCTCAATGCTGACTGCACCATTTGGGCTGCCTTTATTTCTAGGGCATTTAGTGATAGACATAATAAATCAGTGCTTAAGGGGATGCTGACACCTTCTTCCTGTTTTTCAGGGTCTCAAACCCTGGGTAAATCTGTAAAATTCTCTTTGGGGGTGAAAGAGTCTCATAAAAGATCCCCCACCTGTTCTCCAAAGGTTACTACATTAATCTCATCCTTTTCAGAGCCCTCTCAAAAAATTCAAAAAGCTTTGGATCCTAAGAACAAGCATTCCAATCCCACAACCTCGGATCCAGCTGTTTCTAAGTCTCCCCAAACCCACTCACCTGGGTTCACCATTGAATCAGTATCTCCTTGGATCCATTTTTCTTTTCTCCAAGGGAAGCCAGGAAGAGAGAAAGAGTCTAGGCCCCAATAACCACCTCCTCCATTAGGTCCTCCAGACGTCTGTCAGAGGCCAACATGGATAGGATGATGAGGAAATTCCAAAGATCTCAGATTCAGATGGGAGTTATTCCGGCTCCATCCCCCATTGGATCAGTGAGCCTCCTGTCCAGTTCTCATGTAGTGATTTCTCCTTCACTGATCTGTTCCAAGGTTTTAAAGCCCAGAGATCCAAAAGCCTCAGGAGTGTCAGCATTGGATACGAAGACGACTAGGTCTTCGACTCTGATGGCTTCCCTGACTAGTTCCATTTCAGTTCTATTGGATCAGGATAAGTCGCAGAGCTGAAATGTCTGCACCAGATTTGGGGGGACTGGGTTCCACTCCATTGTTATTGGAGTCATCATCCTTGCCTCTTCAAGGTTGGGCATTGGATAGCTCGGGTCCACCTCCTTCCTCAAGACTTGGTAGCTTTAGAGATTGCAGCTCTGGTGCAGCTAGCCATGGCTTCTCCTGTTCCATCTGCCTTCAAGGTAGTGGAGAGAGCTTTCTCTCCACTGTGAGATTTGACTACTCACTCATCCTTGGATCCTACATCCCTTCCTCCTTCAGATCTGAGCTCTCATCCTCTCAAGCCTACTCCACAAGGACAACTGGTATCATTTAGCATCAAGACAGTCCCCTTTGAAGAACTTCCCCTCTTTTCAGATATGTCCCCAGACCATCCCATGAAGAGGTTCCCAGAAAGAGAACATGCAAAAGAAGGCACATAGATCCCCCTAAGGAATCTCTTACTTAAGATACTGATTTTGATAAACAGGAAGGGTCCCCAAGTTTCCACCAGATGATGTCTCCTTCGGAGAATTCCTAGAGATCCTTAAACAAAGAGGTGGATGGTCTTCAGATACTGCCTCCCATGAGGCATTAGATTTCAGAAGCTTTTGGGACTAGCCTATGTCTTTGGGACTCTCTCAGAGGATGAGCTTATCGATTTAATCGTTCGCCAGGCATGGAAGAACTGGATTCTGTTGAACCCATTCCCCGATGCCCAGATAAAATCGTGGAACCATCGAAGGGTAGGTTACACTGGAGCAAAAGAGTCCCTTGATGCTATGGTTATGGCGGCAACCACTAAAAGGGAGCTAGCTGAGCAGAGCTCCTCATCCATCCCCTAATAGAGAATTCAGGAAGCTGGACAACTTTAGAAAGCGCATATTTGCCTTTGCATTGAGGTCCCTGAATTACTTAGTGCACTTCACAAGACTACTAAGGGATTTGATCAAGGAACCCTCCAAATCGCTCTTGGAGTTCATGTCCATGGAGGACTACAAGAGGTCCTCTTCACAGCTGGCCACTCTGTTATCCATTTCCAGTGCATGTCTAAGGTTAATATCCCATGCTGCGGAGGGTAGCTCACGGGCTGCTGGTTCAGGCATAGCTGTTCATAGACATTCCTGGATTCATTTATGCAACTTTGCGGAGCCTTTTAAGTCTTCTTTCTTCCATGCTCCTTTTGATCGAATGTCTTTATTTGGCCCTACTGTGAAAGAAATGCTTTTCTGAAGTGAACAAGATGGAAAGACTCTGTCTCCCTTAGGGGTATGCTTTTCTACCCCTCAATGATCCTCTTCTCAGAATCAAAGAAGAGGCAAGAAAATGTGGTTCTGTAAGTCCCAGGGATCTTTCCGAGATTCATGCAGGGACAATTCCTTCAGAGGCAGATGGGGGGAGTTCAAATGGAAGATACCATCCTTGCAGAAGGGGAGGTCCACAAAACAACGGTTTCCGAGACTCTTTTTCAGATAAACCTTTTCAGTGCCCTGAAGGGTTGCCCGACTGCCCACCTCTGGAGGCAGTCAGGGGGTGCTTGCCTTTGCACCTCAAACACATGGGCTTCTATAACAAAAGATTCTTTGTATGTACTGTCTATAACAAAAGATTCTTGAATGTTAAAAATAATATCCAGAGGTTATTTCATAACATTTTTCCAGATTCCCCCAGCCAAAAAAAGAAGGTACCAATTTGTGAAGAAGTTGAAGTTCTGAATGGACATGGTTCAGTCCATTCTATTTTTTCTGTGCAAGAATGATTGGATGTTCTCAATCGATATTCAGGACCCATACTACCACACCAAGATAAACAGATGATACTGAAGATTCCAACACTTTCAGCTGGGGGCCAGTCACTATCAGTTCAGAGACCTTCCCATTGTTCTCACCACAATCCTCAGGGTGTTTACCAAATGTATGCAGCGGTAGCAGTTTACTTGAGATTGCTGGGATTACAAGTGTTTCCATATCTAGACTACAGGCTCATCACCTCTTCAACCAAGCCTTTCCTAGAGCAGTCCAGGAACTATTTACTCCAGCTTTGTCAATGGCTAGGCATTTCAGTCAGTACCTCCAAATTCCATTTACATCCTGTACAGAGCCTGGATTTCATAGGTGCACAGTTGAACATATGTCAAATAGCCTCTCTTCCTTTACATCATGTGGACACAATCAAGTTTCAGGTACAGCAAATTCTTGTTCATCATTCTCCTCTAGCCAGACTTTCCTTCAAGCTCTAGGTTTGATGGTAGTGGCCATATCCTTGGTTCCAATGGCCCAATTTTATATTTGTGTTCTCCAGTGGACTGTAGCTGCACAGTGGTCCATTCTGTATCATCTTTTGTCTTTTCCAGTCAAACTCACTCGAGTTTTCAATGATCATCTTTGTTGGATTCAGTCAGATGAAGTTTACCTAGGCTGTCATTTTATTCTGTTTCCCTCCAGTAGCCATGGTGACCACAGATGCCTTCCAATTGGGGGGGGGGATTTCTTGAGACGGACGTTCCAAGGCACATGGTCCCCCCAGAGACTAATTCACATATCAGTGTCCTATAGCAGTCCTACTAGCATTGCAGGCCTTTAAGATGTTCTTCCTCTGGGGACCATTACAGTACAAATCAACAACATGTCTGTTGTTTGGTACATCACCATACAGGAGGGAACCCATTCTTATCCCCTTTGTCGAGAGGCAGTGAGAGTGTGGCAGTGGGCGATCTCCTAGAGCCATTTTTTATAGCAATGCACATACTGGGGAAGTCCAACATACTAGTGGAAAAACTCAGCATGTCTGATTCATGAGTAGTCTCTCAATCAGTGGCGGAGAGGATTTTCCATCATTCGGGCCAATCTTGGTGCAGTCTCTTTGCATCTTCCCACAACAACAAATGCAGCAGGTTCTTTGTCCTAATCCTCCCACAGGGAGAGTCACTGAGAGATGCTGTAGTCCATGTTTGGCCCTCCTGTCTCCTTTGTTTTCCCCCATTACCTGTGATTTCAAAATTCTTATAGAAGGTGGACTAGTTGAAGAGCTCAGTTATCCTCATTGCCCCCTTTTGGCCTCACCAAGTGTGCTTCTCCTTCCTTTGGTCTCATCTTGGATGTCCTCCATGGATTCTTGACCCCCAGTGAAGATCTACTCTTACATCCCACCTTGATGAAGCTTCCCAGTATTTCGGGCCTCAAACTGGCAACATGTTTTTTCCAGTTCCATTAATAGCTAGACAGTGAAGGCTTTCCCCTCTAGTCTGATGAGTACTTCTGTCTTCTACAAAGAAGATCTAAAGGAGTAAATTGAAAAGATTCTCAATTTGGGCTCCTTGGAAAAAATTGACCCTTTCACTGCACCTATATCTACGGTTGTAGAATTTTTAGCATCTATTTTTCCAGAAGGTGCTAGTTTTTCTACAGTCAAAGTACACTTAGCAGCTGTATCTAATTTTCACTCAGGAGAAAATGCTTCCTCTTTAGCTTCTACCAAATTGTGAAAGGATTTTCTAAAAGCCACTTTCTTACTTAGACCTTCAATGAAGAGGTCTGTCGCCATATTGGGATTTAAAAGTCGTACTCCAAGAGCTGACCCAACAACCCTTTGAAATGTCAGCTAAGTCTGATTTAAAGATTTTTGTCTTAGAAAACAGCATTCCTATTAGGTATTACATCTGCTAGATGAATTTCTGAACTCCAGGCTCTATCTTCCAAATTCCTTACATTATTTTTCACAAAAACAGAGTCACTTTGTGAACAAATCCATTGTTTTACCAAAGGTAGCATCTGAATCAAATATAAATCAAACAATTCATTTGCCTGTTTTCTTCCCTAATTTCTGTAATAAGGGAGAGTACATGCTACATCTTTTAGATGTACATAGACAACTATGTTTTTATCTCTACAGAACAAAAGATTTCAGTAAGTCGGAACAGCTCTTTGTTTCTTTCTCCTGGAACAGAATGAGATCACCAGTTTCTAAAGTTACCCTGGCCAAATGGATTATTGATTGCATTTCTTTTGTTTATACTCAGCAAGGCCTCTACCTTTCAAAGCCTCCTAAAGCACATTCTACTAGATCCGGAGGAAATTCTTCTGCCTTTTGGTTTAGAACTTCCTTTGATGATATTTGGTGCAGCAGCTACCTGGTCTAATACTCATACCTTTATTGCTCCTTACAAACTACATTTGACCTTCAGAAGCAGAGTTGCTTCTGATTCTGCAGTTCTCCAGAATATCCTTCCATGAGGTCCATCCAAGATTCACGTATATGGGAGTCTGTCCCAATCGTTGAGGAACGAGTGAAAAGGACAACATCAGATATTAAAGTTATGTACTCACCATAATGATGCATCTGTGTTGTCTATTTTCATTCTTCCTTAAGTTCCCACCCTCCTTCCCCCTTCCTTTCATCTTCTGGAGTGACCTTGTGGATATAGTGGAACTCTTTGTCCCAGGTTTGAACCCCAGATCTGCTGTTCTTTTCTTGTTATACTATCTTAGGATCTATAAGGCAGCAAACTCGGTCTGAGGTATTGTCATTTGACTGGGGAATTATGGGTAGAGGGAGGCGCTTGTGAGTTGGATCTGAAATCTAGTGTATGCAGCCAAGTCAGATCCGAGGTCGAATACGATACCCAATTGTCAAGGAAGAATACAAATGGACAACACAGATGTCTAGTTATGGTGAGTACATAACTTTAATATAAAGTGGAACCAGCAGTGAATATTCTAGTTAGCTTGGACAAGTGCCCATAATGTGATACTAGCATGCTCTCAGACTAGTAGGATTGCAGCCTTCATGCTGTAGTATTACTCTATTGACCTTCAGTTGATTAGTGACCCTGGCTGTGGAGCAAACTGCCTGTGGAAGGAGTACGTGGCTAATGCCCATTAGCCCATCTTGAGAAAGAGATTGTTTGGTCTGCCACTCTGCTGATAACTGATGGAAGCCATGTGTCACAGCAGAATTCTAGGGAGAGATGTGAATTTCAGATGGCATGTAGCTCAGAAAATGTGTGAAAGGAGGCACACATCATTAGGCATGTATTGCATTGCTTGCTTTAGTGACATGCACATCAGGCTGCCAACAAGCAGGAAGAAAAGATAAGTAATATAATTCCTCTGCCTGTCCAAAAGGAGGATAGTCTGTGACCTAACTCTTGACTTCTGTGCTGGTTTCAAATGACAGTATGTAGTAAACAGGTGCATAATAGCCACTGGAATAGATTGATATCCACAAAAAGATTGCTAAGATTCCTTTACAGAAATACAGTTTATTTCTGTTTTGGAACGCAGGTACACCATAATAGTGCATGAAAAGAGTATGAGTAGAAATTAATTACAGTTGAGTTCTCTGTGACAAATTAAAAAAAAGTTTTATTTCTTAGCTAGGGTGTCTTCTGTGTAGAGTCTGCACATCCTTGCTTTGTTTGCATGGGTCCTTTATTTTCTTTACATATCCCATAGACGTACCATAGGTGAACTGGAAATTCTGCAACTTCACTGTGTGAGTGCCATGTTTGAGAGAGTACTTGTGCTTATGTTGACTTGGGTTTGTGCCCCGTACAGGCTTAATTTCACTGCCTTGCACTCATTATGATCTGGGGTAGATTGGAACTCCCCAACAATCCTGAATGGGGTTAAAAGGGTTATCAGATAATAAATGGGTGAATTCAAGTTTTATTTCTTAGCTAGGGTGTCTTCTGTGTAGAGTCTGCACATCCTTGCTTTGTCTGCATGGGTCCTTTACTTTCTTCACATATCCAATAGACGTACCATAGGTGAACTGGAAATTCTGCAACTTCACTGTGTGAGTGCCATATTTGAGAGAGTACTTGTGCTTATGTTGACTTGGGTTTGTGCCCTGTACAGGCTTAATTTCAGTGCCTTGCACTCATTATGATCTGGGGTAGACTGGAACTCCCCTACAATCCTGAATGGGATTAAAAGGGTTGCCAGATGATAAATGGATAAATTCCAAATATAAATGAGCAAACCTTTATGAATAACTTCACAGCTGTGTTTTTCTGTTCACAAAAGAATCATATAAGCAAAAACTGTAACAGCAGATAAGATATTCAAGGCCAGTGTAGTCTACCTGTGTGAACAGCTTTTGGATAATTATAAGATCCTGATTAACATGCAGCCTTATTCTTTTCACTGCCATAAGAATTCCCTTATATCTGCCCCAAACATTGTCAAATGTCCTTCTCAATTTTTTTGGAGGTCAGTCACACCTGTCCAGTCACCATCTCGCTGCCTATTCAGCCCAACCACATGAGGCTGTTTGCAGTATAGTCATGATACAGACATCCATTTGGGAATCATTTGCTATATACCCTAATTAGACTTGAGTATGCCTCATAAATACTTTTGGGGTGGATGCAGTGGCTGCAGCTTGGGGCAGGGAGGTGTGCAGTGAGTTCTAGTTCTGAGATCTCTACCCAGTATGCTTTTAGGATGCATGTCCTGTAGTGTACTGCTTAAACAGCTCCTCAGGAGATGTGAGTAGGCATCAGTTCTTTTTGTGTAAAATTGTGCACTAACTTTTTATGGAAGATTATACTTTATCCATTTAGTACATTGTCATTCCCCATTGTTAAAAGAATTTATCCTTGGATTGATTCAGTATGTTCTCAGGAATTAATTTTGGATTATTGTTTTTGTTTCACTCCTGGTGAGAGAAGGAGCAGAGGGACATTGTTTCCTAGCATTTATAGAGATTACCAATCATTGGAAAGCCTAAAAACTGCTTAACAGGAGCCACCTTGTGATTAGTGCTACTGCTTTCTCTACTGGTGAGAGAAAGAGCTGGGGGATATTGGTTCCTGCTGGCCTCTGATAGGGCAGTGTGCATAGGACTTCACAGAGTGGTCTTGTTTGCAGTTTTGTTGAGAACCTCTTCATGGCATTTGTGCAACTTAGCTTTCTGTTGTTTACAACTTCTTTAGGTCCTATCTGAGATATGTACTAAGAGAAGACAATGGCAAGTGAAACCATAAATGTCTGGGTTAATACTTCTCAGCAAACAGCTTGGGACTTCTGCTACTGTTTTGATTCTGGTGAGAGAAGGAGCAAAGTTTAGTCTTAGATAGTCTTGATTGTAGTCTATACTCTTAAAGCACCCAAGCTAGACAGCTGTAAATCTCTCTTGTACATTACCCTTGTAGATGATGTAATAAGAATCTTTAACCATCGGTATGCTCTTTCATACCATCTCTACGACCATTTTTGATGGATGTGGGCATTGTGAGACAGTGTAGCAACTGTGTCATGTTTAATGACAACAATCTAATTCTTAAACAGGTATAGTATGTAAGAGAGGTAGTTACATAGTGTTACTGGAGGCAAGGCTGTCATATACAAGCACTCACAGTAGCAAACAGGTTGTGAGAAATGCACACACGCACATGCACGCACCCACGTACTTTGCATCCATCACACATGTTAAGGACCAGACACATAGATCCACATATGTTGAGGTTCTTATATATAAAACCTTCCTAAACTGCAAAAGCCTCAGTACTTGCAATAAGTAGGCCTCAGCAGCCTCAAAAGCACTCTTACCAAAAACAACACTTACCATGACACACACGACTGCATTTCTTGGTGTCTTAACTTGTAAGTCCATAAAGCAAATCACCACACAAACCAATATTTTGGTTATAAGAGACTCATTTGTGACATACATATGTCCCACTAGGCTGTGTAAGGAGAGAGTGACTATCTTGCCTATCAGGGACCGGGATCTGCCAGGTCAGGCATGCATTCAGGTTGTTAAATTGTATTTGTCAGTAAGACTCGGTCATAGTCCACGTGGGTGTAAACTCGAGACCTACCTCCCTGGACTATATGAATAGAGAGACATGATGGAGTTCTTGGACTGTGTGTCCCAGGCTGGTATGAACCTAGCATTGAACAGCATTCTACCTCCTCCAAGGATGATGTCACAATATGAATAGAAGATAATTGACTTTAATAATTGCCTTAGTTTTTGGTGTCATTCAAAGAGAGTGCAATATTTGTCAGCCTGGGGGGGTATGATTTAAAGACCACACTGCTTTTTGAGGAATGTTTGCATCTGTCCCCTTTAGGCTTTTCAATATTGGCTAAAACCTTGTCCGCTCTCACAGTGCCTTTTTTGGGCATTGCTAAGCTGATAAAACTTCCAAAATAGCAAAGTCAGCACAAGAAGATCTAATGGTGTTAGTAGGAAACTAATCAAGAAACTCCACACCCTGCAAGCTCTCCTCACCTTGGAGGATGCAGTCATCCATGCATTTACTGAGATGTGGTTTAAAGTTGAGGAGTGCACCCTGGCAATGCATGGGTATAATGCCTGCCATGCATTTAGACTAGCTACTGCAGAGGAGAGGACAAAAAGTGGAAATGCCTCAATATATAAAAAAACACACCTCATGGCTAGTTAAACTGTATGACACTCTTAAGCTTCTCCATCTCCAGATTACAATAGACAAAATCCCATACTATGTCCTTGCAAGCTACAGATAACCCTCTATGACCCAAGATACCCATTGCACATACGTAAACGTTCTGGAGACACTCCCCATTCAACTGAACATCATTTACATGGATGAATTTAACTACCTCATTTTAAAGTGAAAATCATACATGACCCCAAACATGCAGGCCCAGAGATTCCTGAACATTGTAAACACAAACATCCTCAACCAGCTAGTCTGTATGCACACTAGGGCTGCCAGTATCATTGATGTGGTCCTCACAAACTTGGGGAATTTTGCCCACCACCACCAGTGTAATGTCCTCACTGGTCAGATCAGACCATAAAGGTGTCTCCTTTTAAGTAAAAAATAAAACCCTGGACCCCAGCTAACCCTGGAACTTTTAGGAATATCTATTCTAATGTGGAGTGGACGGTGCAGTGGTGCAGCGGTAGCATTGTCACCTCACAGCAAGAGGTTCTCCGGTTAGATTCTTGGCTGGGGTGCCTTCTGTGTGGAGTCTGCATGTCCTCCCTGCATTCCTGTGGGTTTCCTCTGGGTGCTCTGGTTTCCTCCCATGTTACAAAGACATGCGTCTGGAGCCTTTCCCCCCAGGCCGCCGCTGAAAATTGGCTCGTTCCAAGTCAGACTTTCCTGGTTAACAAATGTAAAATAAAATAAAAAAATAAATAAATAATGCACATTTCTACTACTAAAAGACACTCTGTCCCCTATAAACCCTGAGAACACTGTTGGTTATGTGGAATTATCCAAGCATGTTAAGGGCTGCATAGAAACTGCTGTACTTGTATGGATTAAGCACAGGAAATGCTCAAAAAAGCCACCTTCTGACAGATGGAAAAAAATCATGGCAAAAATTAAGAAGTCAATACAATCTAAACAAGCAACTCAGAGGAGCTGATTAAGTCTGCCAAGCAAACTTGAAGTGAAAATAACTTCCCAGGCCAAGGAGAATTGAATCGCAAGGTGTTCTTTGGCTGTCTGTAACCTTATAGGCAATAGTAAAACACATAAAAGCAAATAATCCAACAAAAAATGTCACAGGATACCTTCTCCTTGAAATGAACCAGACACCAGGCAGGGTAAGGTTATAAGTGCTTTCGTTCCCCTTAGTCACACTCATTACAAATGGAACTACAATTCAATTAATTAATCACAATCAGTTAACTTCATTGAATTAATTAGTTAAGTGTGCTGTCAAGTTAAAAACGCATTAATACGTTCTTTCTTTAAAAATATATAGCTATGTATAATACATGAATAGTTCTCCTATAAAAAACACATTATATAATAAACATTTCATCTGTTTAGAAAATATAGTTATAAAAATACATATATTAGATACTAAGTTAATTGCTTCTATATTCAACCACTTGTACCATTTTTATCTAATGCCATCAGTCTTTAAATGAAGCAAGCTCCTTAGAGAAATCCTGTCATTGATACCAGGAAAATCTGTGGCATTCAACAAAACCTGCCAGTGTGTTTCCCTTTATTCTAAAAAACAGGGCCAATTACCCCCCCTCTCCTGTCTACCTACCTTTTCCAGTACACAGATGAATTTTTTAAAATCCTTACAGTTTATGCTGTGTCTAAATAAGGCATTTGTTTTGTCTTGTCTCTTAATTGCATAAATGTGTTGGTAAATTCGCTTTTTTAACTTGTTTTTCATTTTTCCTATATAATATGCACAGCATGACTGGCACAAGCCACGTAAACAACTCCTTTTGTATTACAGTTATAATTCCCTGTCACTGGAATTATTCTGTTGTGACCCTCTATCACTATATTCCTGCATTCATAGATGTACCTACATTCCCTGCAGCCATTGCATTTCCTCATATTACCTAATGGAATCCTGTCTTTTTCTGTCTTCCTTTCAAATAGGTTCTTAATGTTGGGTCCTCTTCTGAAAACCATTTTTGTTTTTTCAGTTAATCCATATGCCCCAAAAACAAAATTCCAGTTCTTTTCCACCATTTTACGGACCTCTATACTATCCTCATTATACGTTAGCACACAGCAAGTACCCCTACAACATTCAACAAACCCTTAGGTTTTTTCAGTAATGGGGGGATGAAAATCTTCTCTCCTGCTTGTTACATAACTCTCCTGTCCCTCTAGGACACTAGTTGGGTAACCCCTTATTCCCAGCATAGTCTTTAACTCTACCATTTGTGCTTTAAACCTATTGTCATCTGTTGTTAATTTTGATATTCTAATAATTTGGCCTTTTACCAAATTTCTTTTTTGCCAAAAGGGGTGGTCACTCTCAAAGTGCAGGTAACTATTCGAGTGGGTGAGCTTCCTATATATATATATATATATATATATATATATATATATATATATATATATATGATTCATAACATCCATCCCTTCTATTTTTGTATAGGTGGATGTCCAGATAATTAACTGCTTCTTTTTCAATTTAACTGGTAAAGCTCAAAAAATCAGTAGTGGCATTGATATAGTTCAAAAATCATCTGCCTCATCAAGCCCCCCTTCCCATAATATTAGAATATTGTCCAAAAGGCTATAATATCTAAAGATATTTATCCTGAACATTGAATTTAACACAGATTTGGTTTCCCAATACCAAACAACGATATTAGTAAATATTGGGGCTACTGCTGCACCCATTGCTACCCCTCAGATTTGCTTGAAGTGTTCCCCCTGAAACCATACAAAATTATTTTTCAGAACCAGTTCCATGAGGGTAGCTAAGACATGCACCGTAGCCCTTGAAAATCTAGTTCCTTCCCTTAGTGCTTCCTGGAAATATTCTATTCCTTCTTCATGTGGGATACAAAGAAAAAGGTCCTTAATATCAATAATCAAGAAAATAACTTCTTCCTTGAACTCATTCTTTGCCATGCACTGTAATAAATGCCAAGAGTCCTTCAAGACATGTTTTTTATCCTCAAAAAAATCCTTTTAAATGGAAATCTAAAATTTTTGCTAAAGGTTCTGATGTTATGTAGTCCTATCTCGCCGTAATTCATGCTGGATGGGTTCAGAGCCGATATTCGGCTCTGACTCGACCTATACTAAAGCTCGAGAGCTTTTACTGGCTCAAGGCTAACCCCTATCCCATGGTGCCTCACGGCAATTCCCCAGATTGTGTTTGCCGCAAAAGCTTTGAGGTTGTTTCCTTACTGGCTCGTTGGCTAAGTAAAAGATTTATTTATTAAATCTTACTTTTTTCTGCTCCTTTTTTCCTTATCTTGACTACTTTTAGTCTCTAGCTTGTTGTGTGATTGTGCGGAGTGTTTGACCCCTATTTCCCCCCTTAGGAAAGTACGGCCCATTTCAGTTAGAGGTTTGTAGTTGCCCATTTAAGTTAGAGGGCCTTTCCTCCCTGTGTGTTTATTCAAAAAAAAAAACAAGTAGAATTTTTCTCTTTTCTGTCTTTACTGTTCTTGTTGGAACTGTGTTAGTAGTGTTGGTATCTTTCTAGGTAGCTTCTCAGTTTGTTCCTGCTAGCATGGCTAAAGAAAAGGACAGAGAACATAAGGACCATCACCCTTTGTGGTTTAAAAAATGTGATAAATGTTCGCAAAAGATGTCTTTGACGGATAGTCATACTAGCTGTGTGTACAGCTTAGGCGAAGCACATTTGCAAGAGCCCTGTACCTTTTGCTATGTCTTCAGTACCTGGGTTTTGAACGAGAGGAAACAAAAATTGATTGATAGGGGTCTTATGACCAGTTCCTTCCAGGAACAGCTAAAACTTGGTCAGGCAGCTGCTTAGACTTCTGAATGAAAGTCTACGGCTCCAATTTCGGAACCATCAAAAAAGTCCAAAGTGTCGGAGCCAAGGAGTTCTGGCTCCGATTCTGCTTCTTCTTTATCGGTACAGTTGGTCTCTTCGGTACCGAGACAATTACCTGACATTGACCCTGTCTCACCTACATTGAGATCTCCTATTTTGGAAAGGAGGAGATCCCCTTCTGTCTCCACCCGATCCTTCAGGACACTCTTAGATGAGGACATCGAGCGGGTGGTGAAGAGGTTGCTTTCTGACCCAGCTCTGGCAAGATAATTGGCCCCTTCAGACCCAAAGGCTTTGGAGCCGATCCCTTTGCAAACCACTGCTCCTCCTCCAACTGCTTCGCTCTCAGAGCCAATCACTTCAGGTTCTTCGATGTTGGATCCATCGGTTCCATGGATTCTTCCTGCTTCCTTTGAACCGATAACTCTATCCTCAGTCAGGAGCCGAGCAATCTGGGAGCCGATGCTCTCGAGTCGACTCCGAGGGGGACAGTCACCCTCGGTTTTCTTCGGAACCGACCCTCCCTCTTGGTGCTTTGGCTCGACTCAGCCCTGTTCCCACATCTGCTTCAGAGCCGTTCCCCCTTGCTTGGAGCTGACCATCCGTTTCCTCGAAGTGGAGATCTTTTTTGGAGCGGGGAGCAAAGGCTTTTGAAGTAATAGAGAATGCTTTATCCTCTGCAAAAGCCATACCTTTGGAACCAATGTCCCACCAGCAGCAGCCTCTCCTCCCCTGCTACCCCCACAATGTAGGGAAACAGATACTCAAAAAGCTCCCATTGGAGGTGTCCCCCTTCCGAGACCACCCCAGATTATCCCACTGGAGAGCTCCCTTGGAAGAGACTTTGTAAGAGGAAGCATGTTGACTCACCTGAGCCTGTCACATCTGACACCGATTTGGAGGAATCGGTCCCCTAGATCCCCCTCTGGGGATTTCTCTTTTTCTGACATCCTAGAAATCCTTAGACAGAGGGGTGATTGAAAGACCTCTAACCCTACTGAGGACGAATCAGTGTATGTTGAGGCCTTTGGTTCCCGACCTTCCACCTCTTGTGTGACGCCTCCTTATGACTAGCTCTTAGGAGTCATATCGAGGAAAGCCTGGACCTCCCCAGACACAGTGGAGCCCGTCCCGAGGAGGCCAAATAAATTCATGACTGCACCTGAAGATAAGAATTTTCTTTCCAAAGGAGTTCCCGTTGATGCTATGGTTATTATAGTGGCCACCAAGAAGGAATTGTCCAAAACATCTTCTAATATCCATCCTCCTAACAAGGAGTCCAGGACGGTGGATAGGTGTAGGAAGCGTACCTTATCTTTAGAAGCATTTACTCTAAGATCGCTGAATTACCTTACCCATTTCACTCGACTTCAGAGGGATCCCTTGAAAGAGTTGGGAGATACCCTTCTGGGTTCATTAGCTCCGGGATCCACGGATAAGGTTTCTGAGCAGCTCTACACCCTTATGTCGATAGCTGACTCCTCCATGAGGCTGATATATGCAGTGGATGGAGTGAGTAGGGCAGCCGCAACAGGAATCTCTCTCAAAAGACATTCTTGGATGCATCTTTGCAATTTCACGGAATCCTTTAATTCTTCCTTCACCAACGCCCCCTTTGACGGTTCATCTCTTTTTGGACCTCAGGTGAAAGAGATCTTGACCAGGTGCGAGCAGGAAGGGAAAACCTTATCTGCTGTCAGAGTCCGTTTCTCCCTTCCATCTAGACCCTATCCCTAGGGTAATATGGGAGGGAAAATGTGGTTCCATAAATCCCAAAAAGGTTTCCCTCAGGCACAAAGTCAACCCTCCCCTAGAGGCAGAGGGGGAAGATATAATGGAAGATGCCGTCCCCACGGCAGAGGAGGTCCGCAACACCAGGGAAATAGAGAAACCTTCTCTGATCGTCCATTCCATCGCCCCTGAGGGGTTGCCCGACTGTCCATCTCTGGAGGCAGTCGGGGATCATCTGTCACTGTACCCAAGCACCTGGCTAAACATTTCACAAGATTGTTGGGTACAGACCATAATATTCAGAGGTTATCTGATCCCCTTTTGTTTCCAATCCCCCAGTAAATTGGTCTCTACCAGACGTGCCACCCATTCAACTAGACCGTGCAACATCAGAGGTCATCTCGTTGCTGCAAAAAAGAGTCATCCAAGAAGTCCCCACAGAGCAAATAGGATCCAGAACTTACTCTCGATTCTTTTTAGTTCCAAAAAAGACAGGGGACTGGAGAGCGATTCTAGATCTCAGCAGACTCAACAAGTCCGTAAAAAAAATCGAAGCTCCAAATGATCACTCTGCAGTCGATATTTCCCTTTATCGGGAAAGACAATTGGATATGCTCAATAGATCTTCAGGAAGCATACTACCACATCAAAATGGACAGGTGCTCCAGAAGACACTTACGCTTCCTGCTGGGAGACAGTCATTTTCAGTTCCAAACACTGCCCTTTGGCCTCACTACAGCCCCCAGAGTGTTCACCAAATGCATAGCAGTGGTAACAGCTCACCTGAGATGTTGAGGTTTCCAGTTGTTTCCGTACCTAGACGACTGGCTCCTCACTGCTACCACCAAGCATCAACTCATCAGAACCAGGGACGAGACTCTATCCTTGTGCGCCAGTTTAGGCATCACAGTCAACCTAAAAAAATCAGCCTTATCTCCTTCGCAGCACATTGTATTTTTAGGCTCAGAAATAGACTCAACCACCATGTCAGCAAGACTAACACCAGAAAGAGTAGAATCATTACGCAACCAAGTCAGATCCTTGCTAAACTGTCACAAAATTCAGGACAGGGTAGTCCTTCAAGTCCTAGGGACCATGGCTTCCTCCATTCTAGTAGTTTTTCTAGCCCATCTGCACATGAGGGTACTTCAGTGTCTTCTATTTGCCCAATGGCCAATGCAGAATCTTCCCCTGTCTCATCAGATTCTTATCACAAACACCTGCAAGAAGGATCTGACATGGTGGTTGCATACGGAACAACTCCTCTTAAGTCGTCCACTTGTTCCTCCTCAAGAAAAGGCAGTTTTGACCATGGACACTTTCCAGATAGGGTGGGGGGGCATTATCTGGGAATGACGGTCCAAGGTACTTGGCAGAACCACGAGAACCACTTGCACATCAATGTTCTGGAGATGAGAGCGGTGCTTTATATATTGCAAGCACTTCAGAGCTCTCTTCCCACCGGGACAATTGCGATTCAATCAGACAACATGTCTTGTGTGGTACATAAACAAACAAAGGGGAACCAAATTTTACCCGCTTTGCCGAGAGGCCTTAAGAGTTTGGAAATGGGCAATGGACACTCAGCGTTTTCTGGTAGCAACGCACATCCTGCGGAAGTCCAGTGTGATAGCAGACAAACTCAGTCGAGCAATTCTGATGCCTCACGAGTGGTCCCTGAATGCAGAAGTTGCGAAAGAGATCTTTCACAGATGGGGCCAGCCTTGCTGCGACCTATTCGCCACACACCTGAACACCAAGTGCAGCAACTACTTTGCCCTAATTCCCCATCCGGGGATGTCACCCAGGGATGCTCTATTCCACAATTGGCCCCCGGGACTTCTTTATGCCTTATTACCTTTTCCTCTCATTCCAAAGGTAATACAGAAAGCAAAACAGTTGGAGTACCCTGATCTTCATTGCTCTTTACTGGCCTCGTCAAGTCTGGTTTCCCTTCCTGTGGCCCTACCTCTTGGAGGAACCATGGATTCTGAAACCATTTCCAGACCTTCTGATTCATCAATCAGGACAGTTCTATCCTTCCATCCACACCCTAAAAGTGACAGCATGACAGTTCCACGAATAGCCAGGTGCGCTTCCCTTTCACCTTCGTCAAACACATTCTGATTTCTTCCCACAAGCCTTCCACTAGGAAGTTCTACTCCAGCAAATGGAAAAGGTTCTCTGTTTGGGCTGTAAACCAAGGTTTAGATCCATATACAGCTCCTATAGAATCTATTTTGTCCTTCCTTGCATCCATCTTTCGTGAAGGAGCTGCGGCTGCTACAGTTATGACTCCTTAATAACATGAAACACAACCATTCAGGATCACTAGGATCACTTTTTAACCACAGCTTTTATATAGGCTTCAGGCAAAGTGAATAGTGGACTGCAGCTGTCATCCCTGTAGAAGGGCCGACCATCTATGCATCTTAGTAACTACACACCCAGAAATCTTGACTGGTCACATTATGCAAAACCCTGGAAAGAATTGTCATAGAAGTGAGAAACAATGACATGAAACCTTGCAATACTACAGTTAACCCAGTTTGGATTTAACAAGAGCAGGTCATACCTATTAAACGTAGTAGACTTCAAGATCACTAAAGCAGTGGATGAGGACAAATTGGTGCTTACTGCCTAAACCACTGACACAATACCACACACGGGCATTGTAGAGAAACTCAAGAAATTAAGTATAAACCCTTATGTCACCCACTGGATAGCGAGATGGCTTAGAGATAGGACATAAACAATTAGGATAGGGGAGTCTACCTCCTCAAAGAGGACAGTCAGTAGCAGAGTCCCTCAAGGTTCGGTGCTGTGGCTGCTCCTTTTCGACATCCAATTTTCTGAAGTCAGGACCAGTGTTGATACCCTCTGGCTGGTGAAGTTTGCAGATGATTGCATTTTAGGCAAGACAGACAGATACCTTCCAAGAAGGTCTAATAACTGGTGCCAGAACTCCGGGCTAAAACTCAGTACCAAGAAGTACATAAAAGTATCCATTGGGAAGATGACTACCCCTGGAAACTACCATTTATGATAATTCACCCCAAGAGCAGATCTAGTGATCAGTGATTTGGAAACTTTACTGTAATCTGGCCTTTGTCCATTGTATGTCTACCGTAGTAAGGAAATCATTCTCTATTGCACAGTTTATAAGCAAGGGTATGGCATTAAAGTCTAAGGATGTCATTGTTCCACTGTACTCGCCCCTTATCAGACCACCCATTGAGTACAGTGCCTCTTTGATATGTACCTGACCAGCCATATGCAATAACTGGAGCGTCTGAGAGATGATACAATCAGCAAAAGGGGAGAAGTATTGCTGAAATTGAATTCATCCTCAAGTCTTGATGAGTACCTTCGCAAGGTGGACCCTGTTTTTCACAAAATTTTACCAAGACGATACTGATATGTAGACTGTATTTTTATATAGCATATATCAATGACAGAAGCAGGTTAAAAAATAAGGAAGACAGCTGGGTGCTCAATACCCAAGATAAAAAATTGCCCGATCCTGGTAGGTACACTGGTACCAGGACTGGACAAAATGACACTGTAGAATTCTCAAGACATAGAAATATTCCTACAGTGGGACTAGGCCAGGCCCAGGGGGAGGATGAGTGTCCCCCCCCCCCCGTTGTAGAAGGAAGTAGCAGTCAACAAAAATCACAAAAACTGATAGTTCAAAAAAGAGCCATACAGATGATAGAATGGACAATTGAGGATAAGAAAGAAATTATCTATTGTTACTATTATGCCAAAAGCCCAGAATTTCCACACACAATATATAAGAAAAAATTAAGAGAGAAATTAAAGGAAAGAAAAATACTTCCACGAGAAAAACTGCCAGAAACTTCAAATACAAATTTGTGTTCATTAATACAACAGATCCATGAAAAACACTATACAGTCCAAGAAACCTTGTACTGTTTGGAGAAAGACATGACTGAGGAAGTGCAAACATTTACAGAACAAAATTTAGAGACATTTGAAGGGTATACAAAAAGAAATGCAGACATGGGAAAGAAAGAGAGATCTGATATGGTGCATTATTTATGCAAAGGAGAAAGCCAAATTGATCAATGCAAAAAAGGCAGCCCCAAAGATATTCGAAGAGAAGTATAGGCAAAGGCATCCAGATATGGAAAATTTCATAGTAAAAAAAATAAGATCACAAAGAGGAATGTAAAACAGAAGAGTAGTCAAGTAGAAGTTAAAAAAAATAGAAGCTGAAGATATGGAATATTTGCGAAGCAAAGGATTCAATGTAGAACGTCTAAGACAGGTCATATCACAATATGATGGAACAACTAGTCCCCATAGTAAGGAGAAGCAAGAGGAGCAGAAGACATCTGATGATGAAATATGGACATGGGAAAGAAAAAGAGAATCTGATGTTGTCAATCATTATTTATCCTTGATGTATGGGACTTGGTTCCGACTCTCTGAACCTACTCGGCCATTATAACAGCTCACTTTAACCAAAAACTCTCTTCCTAAGACTCTAATCAGAATTTCCCTCTCCAGGTTATCTCAGATCTCATTTGCCACTCTTCTACAATGGACGCGTCAGCCAAATTCTCTCTAGAGCTAAGTATTTTTTCATTACTTTTAACTAAAACTTAGTTAAATCTTCTTACAAATCTTCACTATAATCTTTGCTACCTTCCCAGTATTACATTTTTCACCTTCTGTTTTTGCCTTATTCTACCCCTCTCCCTTTATACTTTGGTGGTTTTCCTACCACTGTTGGTAGTTTTTCTTCCTCTGTAAAAAAAAAAAAAAAAAAAAAAAAAAAATAGTAGTTTTACATGTTTCTAAGTTTGTTTTGTGAGAGACTGCCCTTTCATCCTTCATACCTTATGGTATCTTTTGTACCATTGTTGGTAGTCCCTATCCCTTTATTCTTTAACTTCCTGTAGTTCTGGCCTATCAGTGTTGGTAGCTTTTCCCTCTCTTTCCTTGCTATCTTCCGGTGTGTGTGTGTTTAGCTGTGAGGGGTGTTTCTGCGACTTGATCTTTTAATAGTCAAGATGCCACATAAAAGTAAGGGCACTTCTTGATTTAAACAGTACCATGACTGCAGAATGAAAATGCCCATTTCTGATATTTCTATTGGTTGGACCCGGTGCACTTACAATAGGATTGCTGTCAAGCTTTTAGTCACCGGGCCCTTGTAGAAAGGAAAAACAAACTTATTTTGAAAGGAATGATTAAGACGTCTTTTGATGAGACTTTGGCCGGTCAGCCAAGGAAATCTAAGTAGGATATGTCTTTGCCATCATCCTCCTCTTCATCTTCCTTGAAAATTGACCATGGGAAGAAGAGGAGTCTCTCAGTGCCGGCTTCCCCTTCAGCTCTGGCATCCAAGAGACCTAAATCTTCGCATTCAGTGGAAGAGAAACCAAGTACCAAGAAAGATATGGTTCTGACCTCGGTAGCAATTGTGGTGACCAGTTCGACACAGCATGTTCCAGTGCCAACAATTACTGCACTGACCACCGAGGTGACAGTTCCTCCCTTGGTGTAGGTTCCTTCTACAATGCCATCAGTAACTTTGGAATCAGGACTTCCTTCAGTACACAGGGCTAGATGTGACGCCCCACCACTGGACCACTAATAAGGAGCCTCAATCCGTACCACTGGCAACACTGGGGGACATACACTGGGAGGATGACAGGTATACACTCAGTATTTCCAGATGCAGCTCTCTGCATCAAATGCAATTTCTCTTAAGAGCACACAGAGATCACGGTTAGTCAGGGGCTGGTTTCTCCCTCTTTCTCCAGATCCCCAATAAGACCCCCCCCCCACTGGCACAGCGGTAAAGTTAAGCTTTCAGGTGAGTGGCCAAGCCAAGACCTCCAGCACACTCTCTATCCAACCAGTGCTTTGTGTCCCTGCCCAAGTTGCTGACACACATTCTTTGAGGTTTGCTTTACACACACACACACACACACACACACACACACACCTGAGAAAGGCTGGCACAGGTTTACTAGCTATGCCCCCTTTTACCCAGACTGTAAGGTAGTTATCACTGCCACCAGCCAACTCCTTATCAGCTACATTAAGGCCCTTAACAAAGGGTATCCAATGATTTACACACACACACACACACACACACACACACACACACACACACACACACACACACACCCCTGAGAAAGGCTGGCACAGGTTTACTAGCTATGCCCCCTTTTGCCCAGACTATAAGGTAGTTATCACTGCCACCAGCCAACTACTTATCAGCTACTTTAAGGCCCTTAACAAAGGGTGTCCAATCTTACTGCATAATATTAATACTGATACAAATGGTACTTTGACCAATAGCAAGGCTGTTAGGAGTGGCCCACACAATGTCACCAAATAAATATGCAAGTACTCTCAAAACTTAAATGTGTCTAGAGAAATCAACCACAACAAATGGTTTAAATATATTTAATAATAAATAATAAAAGACCAAGGCAAAATTATATATTCACAGTGACATCAAGGTTCAAAATCACAGGAAATATTTAAAACAACATTGCAGGACAATCTCAGATAAATAAAGAAAAATATCTAAACTAAGCTTTGCTATATTCCTGACTGTATCTAAGAGAATTACACTATTCCCTAGTAACTTACTTCATCACAGCAAGACAGATTTGAATGGTTCTTGTCAGGTCCAAGACAGAATACAGAATGCTCTGTCTCTCTAAGAGAGTTCTGAAATTAATATCTCAAATATTACTGCTGAGACAGCTTGCAGAATGACATAATTTCTTATCATCTGACTCTATCCCAGGTGAAACCCTCACTGCTGGAAGCTGGCAGTGTTGAGCATCTGCCTGTGAAAATACATAGACCTCAGATCCTTGGCAGAAGCTGGAAGTCATAAAACAATTGCATTCCTTCATACTTTCAGAGGTAGTAATTAGTTCACTATAAAGACAATACAGAAAGCTGCTTAGCACAGACATTGTGTCTCCAGCCTAGCGTATAAAGTAATTTAATTTCAGTTATTTTGCTGAAGTTAACCTCCTGTATTCCAGTTTCCACTATTAAAATGTATACATTTAAACAGTTACAATAGTGCATGTACTTTACTGTTCCCTTTCAGTAGGGTAAACTGTGGTTACATTTTAAGCACAAGCACTTTATAAAATACATCTGTAACACACATCTGTACAAAGTAGTTTGATATACACATGACAGAGTTCTAATACATTTGTAACACAAGCATCTTGTATAATTCATGTTGATATTCACAAATTACATATAATTATTTACAAAATTCCAGATAGCTGTGCTGGCAGTATCCCCCTTTATCACACTTATTACCCCCACCCCACCCCTGAAGACTCAAGCTAATTTTTCAAGTGACCCTTGAGAAACGTTGTTTGAGTGGGATGAGCCTATCTGGGAATACATTATCCCATACCCTGTCTTGAGAGCCCATCTGTGTTGGCATTGCTAACCCTGCTGCAGTGCTGCACTGTGCTATCATATGTCTGCAACCCTAATCTCCACCTTAGTAGCACAGTGAATTTCCTTCCATACAGATAAAGCTGAAGTTTTTGCAGTGCCCACACTATGGCTAGACATGTCTTTTATACAGCTGCATAGCATTCCTCCCTGGGTTGGAGCCTACAGCTGAGATATGCCACTGGGCGCACTTCCCTCTGAGGAAGCCTGGCTGAATATAGCTCCCACCCCCATGGTTTGAAGCATCCACCTGCATAACAACTTATTTCTAGCACTTGCAAATATGTATACCAGGTAGCATTTCTGCAGCTGGTCTTCATGCCTCCTTGGAGACAATCTGATAATGAGAAACTGGAGACAGTCTGTTGGAAGGGGACTGACTGAAGGAAAAGAAGAAAAAAGAACAGAGAAATTGACTAGAACCTAATGTTCCCTGAAAACAATCAGGGGTGTGACGCCCGTGCACTGGCCCAGCAATCAAGAAGCCTCAGTCCTCACCACTAACGCCAGTGATGGGTGTCCATATAGGGAAAAGCATAATAAATGCACACACAGTAAAGTACAATTTCCCTTAAGAGCACACAGGGATCACAGTTAGTGTGGGGCTGGTTCCTCCCTTTCTCTCCAGGTCCCCAATAAGACTCCTCACTGGCACAGCTATAGGGTCCGGATCTCAGCCTAGCGGGCAAACTAAAACCTCCAGCACCTTCTGTCCAATGAGTGCTTCGTGTCCCTACCCAAGTAGCTGACACACACACACTTTGAGGTAAGAGTTGTATACAACCACACAGACACTCCTGGGGAAGTCTGGCACAGTTTCTCCAGCTGTGCCCCTCTTATCCAGACTATACTGTAGTACCACTTGCCACCACCCACTAATATTTATCAGCTACTCAAAGGCCCTTATGAAAAGGTGTCCAATTATTACTGTGCAGTATTATTATCCAAATGGTAAGTGTGACTGAATGGGTTCCTATTACCTAATCGAGCTTCCAGAAGGTCGAACACCAGAAGTTCGAACCTGGAAGTTCTAAAAGTGAAAATGCCGAAGCCGCGGAAGTCCGAATTCTTTCCCAGGGAAATAATTAGGTTAGACGTTTCTGTGGCTTCAACATTTTCTCCACTGTGGTGCGAAAGTTACGGAATGGGTTAAGGTAAGTGTGCGATTGTGACGGACGTTGGGGTTAGGGTGCGGGTAAGGTAAGTGTGCGATAGTGACAGACTTTAGGATTAGGATGCGGGTAAAGTATGTGTGCGATAGTGACAGACTTTAGGGTTAGGGTGCAGGTAAGGTAAGTGTGCGATAGTGACGAACCTTAAGGTTAGGGTTTGGGTTAAGGTTAGTGCATAGGTAGTTGTGTATGTAAGGTTTAGTGTAGGTTTATAAGGTTTTTGGTGTGCTTGTGTTGTAAGTGTGTTTTTAGGGACAGCAAATTTTTTCCTGGGAAAAAAATTAGCTGTTCTGATGTTTTGATGTTATTACATTTCGATCTTCTGATGTTTGACCTTCTGGAAGTTTGATAATGTAATAGGAACCCTGACTGAACAGCAAAGCTTATTTGGAGTGACTTGGTACAGTATCACTATATACATGCAATGTACTTACTCTTAGAACTTAAATTATCTCTACACAAAACAGCCACAGTTGAAAGGTTTAAAAATATTTAATAATAAAAACACAAGACAATACTTCTTACTACACAGTTCTAGTCAAGATTTCAGAGATCACAGAGAAATGTTTAAAATAATAAAGTAGAAGAGTTCTGACATCACAGAAAAACTAGTCTATTCTTTTTATTTCCTAGCTATATCTAAGAGAAACACTAAAGTCTAAGATCCTATTTACATATATATATACAGGTAGTGCTGGTGATGATGGATGTTCTCAAGACAAATGCTCTAATGCTCTCATTCTTTCTGTCCTTAAATTGATAACATAGTCCCACTGATTCATTTCAGAGTACATCATTTCTTTCTGCTTCCCAGGCTAACAGAACTCAGAGGTTAATAGCCCTTTTGATCTTGCAGCTGGTCAGGAACCAGAGCAATAAAAGAAATTATATTTGCAAATTCTAGCCATTAACTCTGGCCTCAAAATTATAGACAGAATGCCTCCCTCTAGACATCTCGGCTCTGAATTTTGACATCAAAGATGGTCATAAAATGCTTGACTTAGCTTTGTTACACTTTTGCAGTTCAATATCCAATGCAGTCTTTTCACATTTAAGAGAACAAGCCTGTGGCTTACATTAATATTTACAAATGACAGAATTATAATTCTAATTCTATCTGGCGAGGCTGGTAGCCTTCATCTATCTTCACAAGGGGTTCCCCAGGTGTGGCAGCTTTAAAGATAATACAAAACCAGTTAGACTTGAAGTTAAGTTCTCTCAGTTTTTTTAATGCAATGGAGATACTAATATAAACAGATGCTTTTGTTTTTTCTTGTTCACCCTTATTCTCTCTTTTTCTTTGTTCAGTTTTGAGAAAGGTAGGCACTGCAATGAAAAAAGAGGAGGGAAGGAGATGGGGGAAAGTGGAAGGGTCTGGTTAAGAGGGTAAGACAAAAGAAAAATCGGTGTGCTTTTTCCCATGCATGCATGGGGAAATGACTGGGTAAAAACCATAGGCATTATCCAGTACCAAGGTTATTACAAAGCATGTAAATGAAAAAAAAATGTTGAATACTGTAAGGCTTTTTTTCTGATAAACAGGGTACCCTTAGCAGTTCTGTGTCTGGTTTTCATGTCATTAGAAGACAATTTGATAAAGAGAAATGGCTTGGAGAAAGTGTTTACTGAAAGCATTCAACTGTCTTCTCAACTGGGAGAGTTTTAAAGATATACAAAATCAAATAACACTAATAGCACAGGATGTGTCATGAGTCTTAGCATGACTAACCTTTCTTTTTGGTTAACTTCAAACTGTCTGTGTAGCTATCAACTTAGGACTTATGTTCTTATTAGGAAGCAAAAACATCAATATTTGAAGAAGTGCATAGTTTTGTGTGTTATTGTTAATTAGTTCATAAGTTTTTAATAGTTTTTTTATGAGGGTTGTTTGTTCTGTTTGAGGGCTTTCAAAAAAACAAAAAGTTATGTAAGATGTGACATAGGCGCAAATGGGTATGACATGAAACAATTGTATAAAAGACCAACCTGCCGAACAGTATGTACATGTAACATAAAAGTTGAACTAGACATTTAGCAAAACAGCATTTTTGTATAAAAGGTGGTAATAATAACTGCATAAGAAAATGATGTTTCTGTAATGTCTTTCAATCTGAATGGTCTTACAGATAAATATAAAAAGCAAAAAAAATAGTAGTAAAGTGTATTAAAAAATGTAGAGTGCAAATAGCTATGCTACAGGAGACGCACCTGGAAAGAAATGAACATGTGAATTTGATAAAGAAAGGTTTTCAGGATGGTTATTCAGTGGAATATGTGGGGCATAGGAAAAGAGGAGTGCTTATACTAATTGCAAGAGGAGCTCCAGTAGTGACAGAAGAGGGAAAAAAAGATAATGGAAGATACATAGTACTAAGGGGTTACTGGCTATGGAGGAGGATTACACTGGCATGCATTTACATCCCCCCTTAAAACTGCTATAATGGAGCTTAAGAAAATTCTGGGAGAAATAATTAGCTTTCAGCAAGGATTACTTATAGGTGGAGACTAGAATTTGGTTTGCAACAGTGAAGATGTGTCTGGGGGGCCTAGAAGGGAAAATATAACAAAGGATGGTAGATTTTTGAAGAAATTTATGAAAATGTTTGGCATGGAAGATGTGGATTCAATACTAGGAGTTTGGAGTGAATTTACATATTACTCACTGAGATCCAAAAACTGGGCTAGGCTAGATAGATTTTATATTTCACAGGAACATGTGCATTTAATTGAAGGTCTTGAAATGCACCCAATAACTATTTCAGATCATGCACCAATAATAACTAAAATAAAAACACAAAGTGATGAAATAAAAATGAGACACTGACGCTTTCCCACCTATCAGTTGAAAAGAGAGGAATTTAAGGAATGGGTTGTTGAATTAATTCAGGAGGTACTAGACAAGATAGAATTATCTTCTGAAAACATAGCTAAGGAGTGGGATAAAATTAAAGTCGAGTTTAAAACTAGGTTGAAAATGAAAGAAAGGGAGATATGGTTAAACAGTAACCAGAATTATTTAAAGGGATTGATAAATGTTAATGTTTTGCAAAATAGGGTGAATCTCTCAAAACAAGAAAAGGAGCAATTGCAGAATGCTAAACGGAAAATAGGGGATTATTTCGATAATATTCACAAGTTTAGAAAGATTGCTGTTAAGGAACTGTTTTTTGATAATTCTAGAGCACAAAAATGTTTAGCACAACAACTCAGACAACAGAAAGTGGAAAGGGCAGTCACCAAGCTTAGGGAGCCTGTAACAAGGAAGATTACAAGAGAGACTGTAGAAGTATTAGAAATATTTCAAACATTTTATGAAAGTTTGTATAAAGCAGAGAAATACGGAAATCAAGAAATGGTACAAATGGTAATGTTTATGGAAGAATTAAATATGCCAAGGTTAGAGGTAGATGAGGCTCAATTACTGACAGGATAGGAAGAGATGAGATAAAAATGTCTATGTATAACCAGTTTACAGGAAAGTCCCCAGGAATAGATGGTATTCCTGTGGAAGTTTTGAAGTTAGGAGGGAAAAAAGTGATAAAGATCTGGAAGGCTTTGTTTAACAGTATTTTAAGAGGAGGAGAAGTATCAGCATCCTGGAAGAAGGGGGTGATAATGGTAATAACCAAATAGGGTAAAGATCCATTGGATCCAGCTTCATACAGGCCCATTTCAATACTAAACCATGATTATAAAGTGCTTATGTGTATAATGGCTAAAATAATGGCAAAAGTGATACCAAAATTGATAGATATGGATCAGTGAGGTTTTGTGGAGGGAGGTAAACATTTGACAATGTTAACAGAACATTGATGATCCAGAGGGAAGCAGAATGTAAGAAAGTACCACTTTTATTGGTGGGTCTTGATGCAAAGAAAGCATTTGACAGAGTAGACCGGGATTTCATGAGCTGCATAATGGAAGCATTTGTTTTTCCTGATACAATTATAAGGTTGATTAGAAGAATATATGAGGGATTGGAGGCGGCAAATTAAAGTGGGTGGGTTCCTCTCTGATAATTTCTGCTTGAGCAGGCGCAGTGTTGCCCACTTTCCCCTTTATTGTTTACATTATATTTCGAACCATTGGCAAAGAAAATAAGGGACTCAGAAATTCAAGGATATAATTAGTATGGTTGTCAGGAAAAGCTGTCTACAGATGATATTATTTTATACATGACAGAAGCAGAAAGGGATATTACAGTGTCACTGAACATTTTAAGACAGTTTCATATCTTTTCTAGATATAAAATTAATGAAGCTAAAACAAAGGCAATAGTGCTAAATTATATACCCACACATAAATTGGTCCAACAATATCCATATTTATGGTGACATGATAAAATGAAGTGTTTAGGAGTATGGATTAGAAATGACTCTGTGGTGGCAGCTAAGGGTATGTGGGAAGAGACTAAACAGAAGATAATAAAAAAATTGAGAAACTGGAAATTTTGTTTTATGGATCTGGATAATAAGATACAAGCCATTAAAATGTTTTTAGTCCCTTTAGACTTATACACAGGTCAGGCATACTTTTATCAACTAGAGGAGAAGTTGTGGAGAACAAAAACGAGTTGAAAGATTTTATGTGGGAAGGGAAGACAGCAAGGGTCAAGTGGGATAAGCGGATTCTACCAAAAGAAGATGGTGGTGGATTAAGATTACCTGATTTGAGGGGGTATTTTACAGCAACACAGTTAAGGCTCTTAAACATAGCACAAGCAGAAAACTTTAATTCAAAGTGGAAAGGAATGATGCTGATACACAGAGGAAGCTCAAGAAATAAGGAAAGATTGGGATTTTGGATGCAGACTCTTACGGATAGCAACCAAAAGCAAGAGTATAATATTAATAAAATAACGGAGTATTCTAAGAAACAAACCAGCATGAGAATGGAGAAAAGAGATTTTGCCGATAGGGATGACTGTGGTCAGGGTTACAGATAATAGGCAAGAGGGGGCTGGAATTTATTGGAGAAAACTGGAAAAGGAATCAAGGTATTGGAAGCAAATGACTAGAAAGGGAAAGGTAATATGGGAAGAGGCCAAGAGTTTATTTGGACTGCAGGTTAGAGATTGCCTTCCCTATCAAGGACTGATATCAGAGTATGAGTATAGGCAAAGAGAAAGAAATAGGGGGCTCCAAAATGAAAGACCAGCACTGCTTGAGTTTTTAATGGAATCTAGAACAGAAGTTGCCGTTAAAAAAGGAATAATTAGTAAAGTATATAAAATATTGCATGATAATTATAAGAATTAATCAGAGGGGCTTAGAAAGGATTGAGAAGAAAGACTGGATAAGCAATTCACAAAGAGACAATGGGGGAATATAGAAGAAGATTTACGGTCTTTGCCTGGAAGTCTTTACATAGGTATTTTTATACCCCAGGTAGACATCAAATAATTTTTTCCTCAGGAAGATAGCAAATGTTGGAGGTGTGACATGCAGGAAAGAGGTGGCTGGGAACATATTTTTGGGGAGTGTGGTGAGCTGGCAGACTTTAGGGATTCCCTGCAGATTGCTCTGTCAGAGATGCTGGGTGAGCAGGTTGGACTGACTAGGGACATGATTTTTTTGAGTTGTGCTACAGAATCAGACTTGGCTAGATATAGCAAAACCTTGCTGAATCTAAATATGGTGACTACCAAAAATGCAATTACTAAAAAATGGAAAAGAAAATTTAGAACAACTTTACTAGAAGTAGTGAATATAGTAACGGAGATAAAACAACTGGAATTGGGATTTTTGGAAAAGGGAAGGAGCAAACTACATAGGAAAAAAGGAGAATTGTGGGAATAGTATATGCAGAGCAGGAACGAGGTTTAAGAGGCAGGATTTGAATGAGCCATATATTGCTTAACTGGCAATGAAGGGATGGTTTAAAAGTGATGTATAATGTTTGCAACTGCAGTTGTTTCATTGGTGTCTGACGTAAACTTTTTGCAACTGAAGTGGTATCATTTTGTATGTTTTTCATTTATATAAATGCAAACTTGCCTTTGTCATATGTGAAAATTTAATAAAGATGCTTGGGGAAAAAAAACAGGGTATAACCTCTTGTGGTAGTTTGGTACCCTTGTTGTCTCTGGTTACATTTACAACATTTAACCCTTGATCCTGGCCATGTACCTGAATTAGTGGCTTCCCCTGTTACTGGCAGACTCTTTTGGGGTGGTTTAGGCTGCCCACCTTGGGTTCCCTTAGACCCATGTGTAGCACTGGGTATCCCTTTCCTGTACAGTGATGCCTTGCTTGCTAGATGTAGGTCCCCCCCCCCCCCAAGTCATCTGCGGTATTACATTCTGTATCTGCCCACCAGATTATGTCCTCAGGCAAAGTCCTAAAGGCTTGTTCCCTCACCAAGAGGTCTGCCAGCCCTTCAAAAGTGGTGAGCTGACACTCGCCCATTCATGAAAGTAAGTGCTTAACTCAGCAATATATTCACACACACTTTCATCTACCGTGCGTCTTTGCTCACAAAACGTTTTTCAAGCTTCAGGTATTACTTTAAAACAATTTAATAAACAATTCTTAACTGTATTAGAATTTAAGCAATCAGTTTCAGACAATTTAGAAACAGCAGTTACAGCTTTACAATGGTGTATGGAGGTCAGGAACAGTACCCTGAGCCCTTGGTCCACATTATACTATTTACATATTCTTTCAGAATTATCACCCTCTGTAACTTGTGGAAGAAATTTACCGACCTTTATTGCTTCTGGGGTTCGGTTACTTTCTTTTATATTACCTCCATGACCCTGGCGAAGAGTCAACATTTCCTTTTTATGTTGCCTCTAACTCTCATTTACTTCAGCTTCCAGATGCCACAGTCCATCTGCTGATTTTATTTCCAAAAGTTTGGCCCAAAGTTCAAGTCTCTTTAACTCCAGCCTGATGTTTAAGTCCTCTGTGGCAAAATTGAACTATCCATTTTCTGAGAGTTGAGCATCCCCAAGGCAGTCTGGTTGTCCTCCTGGTTGCTGGTCTGTGATGCAGCTGTGGGTAAGGCTGCAATAATTTCTCCTTTAGTCAAGGTGGCATGCCCCAGTTTTTTTGCTTGGCACATTTCAGCCAACTGGTTGCTTGTCAGCTTCCCATAATCCTCTGCTCACATCCTTGTGTGCTCTCCCTGACTAACTAAACTAAAAAAAAATAAATAAAGCTATTGTGATATGAAACTCTGAATGTTAACCATGTGGCTGCTTGAGAGTACAAGCACTTTCTTTAGTGACGAGTGTTTACAAGCTACAGGAGTTAAGTATCCACATCACTGAATCCTAATACATGGATATCCCACCACTGCCAACCAGTAATGTGATGCCTCACCACTGGACCAGTAATCAAGGAGCCTCAATCCTCACCACTGGCAAACCAGTAATGTGATGCCTCACCACTGGACCAGTAATCAAGGAGCCTCAATCTTCACCACTGGCAACCGTGGGGGATATACACTGGGAGAATGACATGTACACATGCAGTATTTCCAGATGCAGCTCTCTAAATCAAGTGCAATTTCCCTTAAGAGCACACAGAGACCACAATCAGTCCTGGGCTGGTTTCTCCTTGTTTCTCCAGATCCTCAGTAAGACTACCAACTGGTACAGCTATAGAGCTGAGGTCTCAGCTGAGGCACAGCTATAGAGTTGAGATCTCAGCTGAGTTGCCAAGCCAAGACCTACAGCGCCCTCTCTGTCCAGCCAGTGCTTTGTGTCCCTGCCCAAGTAGCTGACACACACAGTCTTTGAGGTTTGATTTACACACACACACACACACACACACACACACACACACACACACACACACACACACACACACACACACACATGGGAAAGGCTGACAGAGGTTTACTAGCTATGCCCCCTTTTGCCCATACTATAAGGTAGTTATCACTGCCATCAGCCAACTCCTTATCAGCTACTTTAAGGCCCTTATTGTGATTCCCCACCACTGGACCAGTAATCAAGGAGCCTCAATCATCACCACTGGCAACAGTGGGGGATATACACTGGGAGAATGACAGGTACTCATGCAGTATTTCCAGATGCAGCTCTCTGCGTCAAGTGCAATTTCCCTTAAGAGCACATAGAGACCACAATCAGTCCCAGGCTGGTTTCTCCTTGTTTCTCCAGATCCCCAGTAAGACTCCCAACTGGCACAGCAATAGAGCTGAGATCTCAGCTGAAGCACAGCTATAGAGCTGAGATCTCAGCTGAGTTGCCAAGCCAAGACCTATAGCGCCCTCTCTGTCCAGCCAGTGCTTTGTGTCCTTGCCCAAGTAGCTGGCACACACAGTCTTTGAGGTTTGATTTATACACACACACACACACACACACACACACACACACACACACACACACACACACACACACACACCTGGGAAAGGCTGACAGAGGATTACTAGCTATGCCCCCTTTTGCCCATACTATAAGGTAGTTATCACTGCCATCAGCCAACTCCTTATCAGCTACTTTAAGGCCCTTATTGTGTAATATTAATAGTAATACAAATGATAATATGACCAACAGCAAGGCTGTTAGGAGTGGCCCATACAGTGTCACCAAATAAATATGCAAGTACTCTCAAAACTTAAATATCTCTAGACAGATCAGCCACAACAAAAGATTTAAATGTATTTAATAGTAAATAATAAAAGAAAAGACAATACTAAACATATATTCACAGTGTCATCTGAGTTAAAAATCACAGGAAATATTTAAAACAACATTGCAGGAAAGTCTCAAATAAATAAAGGAAAATATCCAAACTATTCCCTAGCAACTTGCTTCATCAGAGCAAGGCAGCTGTGGTGAATGGTTCTTGTCAGGGCCAAGACAGAGTGCAGAATGCTCTGACTGTCTAAGAGAATTCTCAAATTAATATCTCAAATATTACTGTTGGGATAGCTTGCAGAATAACATAATTTCTTGTCATCTGACTCTATCACAGGTGAAACCCACACTGCTGAAAGCTGGCAGTCTTGAGCATCTACCTGTGAAAATACATAGACCTCAGATCTTTGTCAGATGCTCGCAGTCATAAAACTATTGCATTCCTTCATACTTTCAGAGGTAATAATTAGTTCATTCCAAAGACAATACAGAAATCTCCATAGTACAGACATTGTGTCTCCAGCCTAGCCTACAAAGTATTTTAATTTCAGTTATTTTTCTGAAGTTAACCTCCTGTATTCCAGTTTCCACTGTTAAAATATATGCATTTATACAGTTACAATAGTGCATGTAGATTTCTGTTCCCTTCCAGTAGGGTACACTGTGGTTACATTTTAAGCATAAGCACTTTATAAAATACCTTTTAAAACATCAAAACAAAGTGAAACGCAAGCCAAGTAACACCAGCAAATACCACTTGTGACCAATAGAAGACAGACAGCCCAATCAATTTGTTAACGTTTTCGTTCTATTTATTCCAACTGAACTTCTTCTTTTAAAATATGTCTGTACAAACCAGTTTGATATGCACATGACCTAGAGTTCTAATACATTTGTAACACAAGCATCTTATATAAATTATGTTGATATTCACAAATGTCATAATTATATACAAAATTGCAGAGAGCTGTGCTGGCACTATCCCCTTTTGTCACACTAGATATTCACCCTCAATAGATCCTTTTGTGGAGCACCTTCCAAGCCCCTTCATAGAGAGACCCAAGTCCCATCAGCACTATCAGTTCGTTCCTAAAGGATTCTGATAGAAATCAACGTTGTGAGGTTGGTGGATCAGATCCTCATGGCTAGGGGTCTTACAGTTTCTTCCCAGGTTTCACTCCCTTCTGGAGATGGGACTTTCTCTCCAAGGACTCCAACAGATATTCCTCCTCTAACCTCCACTGAGGCATTAGACACCACAACTCTGATTTCCTCGGTTCTGGCTATCTCGGTGCTGACAGCTTTTATGCCTTCAGCTCCAGTGTCTGCCCTGAGTTCCTTGGTTCCTTCGGACCCAGAGGACTCCCAGGGTCATAGCTCTGCTGCCGGATCTGAGGGGCATGGTTAGACTCTAGTTTTCTAGGAGCCTTCCTTGCTTCTTGGAGCCTCGGCACTTGTGGGCTGTTCCCTGGCTTCAGCTTTAGTGGTGGTCTCATCGGAGTGCGATGGAACCACTGTTCCGGGGTTGTCATTTGTGGTTCCAGGCTCCCATCCCTCTTTGGGGGAACCTGCCTTCCAAGTTATGTAGAGGGTCTTGGCCTGTGCAGGCTCTCAACCAGTTCCTTCCCTAATGTAGCCTTTTCCCAGACTCCCTTTCATCCAGAGTTTTCTCCAGCCTCCACGCCTGGACAGTGAGCACCAAAGCTGCAGGATACCCCTGCACAGGTCCTTGCTTCTTCCGAGTCCTCCACAGAGCTTTCCACTGAGGAGGTGCCTCGGAAGAGGACGTGTAAGAGAAAACACCTAGATTCCCCAGAGGAATCTGTAATGGAGGACACAGACTTTATTGACTGGGAGGGTTCGCCCCAGTCACCCCCAGAAGATGTCACCTTTTTAGATATTCTTGAAATATTAAAGCAGAGGGGTGGCTGGAAGCCCAAAGACCCTTCCTCAGAGGAGATGGTGTAACTGCAAGCTTTCGGTGTTCACCCTTCTGTCTCTTGGGTGGCCCCACCTGCTAATGATCTCATTAATTTGATCACACCGAGGGCATGGAAGGCCCCTGATTCTGTAGAGCCAATCCCCAGGAGACAAGACAAAATTCTTACAGTCCCAGAGGTTTGGGCCAAGGGATTTGCAGTAGATGCCATGATGGTTGTGGCAGTCACAAAGAAAGGACTTGCAGAAGAGAGTTCTACTCTTCATCCACCTAACCGAGAACTCAGGGCGATGGACAGGTTTGGGAAGCAGGTATATGCTTCATCGACCTTCACCTTACATTCCTTGAATTTCATGCTACATTTTACTAGACACCAGAGGGATCTGATAAAAGAGCTGGCAGATACCCTTGTTGGTGCAGTGTCTGAGAGGATACAAGATAAAGTGACTTCCCAGCTGGCCGTCCTGGAGTCTATTTCCAACTCATCTATGAGGCTCATAGTGCACGCAGCCGAAGGGATGACTAGGACAGCGGTTTCCAGCGTTGCCATCAGAAGGCATGACTAGATGCACTTGTGTGAGTTTGTGGAGCTATTTAATTCTTCGTTCGTCAATGCTCCTTTTGATGGGTCATCCCTATTTGGCCCCAAAGTCAGAGAGACCTTTGCCAGGTGTGAAAAGGATAGAAAGATCCTGGCTGCAGTGGGCGTACATTTTTCTGCTCCTCAGCAGTCCTACTCCAGGAACCAGAGAAGTGGAAAGATGTGGTTCAAGAAATCCTAAGGACCTTTTCAGGACACTTGTAGCAGTGGCTCCCCTTGGAGCCGAGGGTGAGCTCCAGTGGAAGACACTGACCTGGTGGCAGAAGTAGCCCACAAAATTTGATTTCCAGAGAATCTTTCTCAGGGAAACCCTGTCAGTCTCCTGAAGGCCTTATTGCTTGCCTCTGGAGGCAGTTGGGGTAAGATTATCCTTGCATTCACTAGCCTGGCGACAAATAACCACAGATACTTGGGTGCAAAGGATCATTGCCAGAGGATACTACATTCCCTTCATTTTCACTCCAAGAACAGGAAGAAGAATCCCCGATATTCCACCCAGTCACAGGGATCAGGCAGCTATGGAAATTCAAATGCTGCTAGAAAAAAATATTCATCCAAAAAGTTCCACCAGATCCGATAGAATCCAGATTTTAGTTGAGGTTTTTTTTGGTGCTAGAAAAGACAGGGGACTGAAGACCCTTTTGGGTTTCAGCCTATTGAACAAATTTGTTCACCAGACAAAATTTTGGATGGTCACTGTTCAGTCTATTCTACCCTTCTTAGGGAAAGACAATTGGATGTGCTCTGTAGACCTTCAGGATGCGTATTACTGCATAAAAATGGACAAGTGATCCAGTAGGTTCCTTCGTTTCTGGCTAGGAGCCAGTCACTATCAGTTCAGAGATCTGCCCTTCGGTCTCACCACAGCCCTCAGGGAGTTCAGCAAGTGTATTGCAGTAGTGGCAGCTCACTTGAGACTGCACAGATTTCAAGTGTTTCCATATTTAGTTGACTGGCTCATCAACGCTTCCACCAGGCATTTGCTAGAGCAGACAAGAGATTTTATTCTACATATTTGTGTTCATCTAGCTAACACGGTAAATCACACAAAATCGAAGCTGAGTCCGACTCAAGAACTGGAGTTTATAGGAGTAGCCTGAATACCACCTCTTGTATAGCTTTCCATCCTCTTCACAGACTGCAGAAGATAAGGTCCCAGGTTGAAGCTATTCTCTCCCGAGACAGCTTACCTGCTCTGTTACTTCTCCAATTTCTAGGATCCATGGCAGTAGCCATCATGCTGGTCCCACTAGCAGGCTTCCACATGAGACTTTTGCAGTGGCTTCTAGCCTCCCAGTGATACATTCTCAGTCACCCTTGATGCATCTCATCCAGATCACCAATCGTGGCAAAAAAGACTTATCCTGTGGATGGAATAAGAGGAAATTCTCTTAGGTCGACCCTTTGTTTCACCCCAGCCCAAGCCCATAGTGACCACGGATGCCTCGCAGATTGGGTGGGGGGGCATTATCTGGGTAGAACAGTCCAAGGCATTTGGTCCCAATAGAGGCCGACGTGCATATCAGTGTTCTGGAGTTGAGGGCAGTGCTTTTAATGTTGCAAGCCTTCCAAGCTGTCCTCCCTCTAGGAACGATTGCGATTCTGTCAGACAGTATGTCAGTAGTCTGGTACATCATAAAACAAAGGGGAACCAAGTCTTATCCCCTGTGTCAAGAAGCTTTAAGAGTGTGGCAGTGGGCAATCTCTTCCAACCATTTTCTGACAGCAGTGCACATCCTGGGCAGTTTGAACGTGATAGTGGACAAGCTGAGAAGATGCAGCCTCCTGCCTCACGAGTGGTCCCTCAATCCCAGAGTGGCGAAGAAGGCTTTCTGTCACTGGGGTCAGCTTTGCTGCAGTCTGTTTGCATCACCCCTGAACAACATGTGCAGCAGCTACTTTGCCCTAATTCTCCCTCGGGAAGAGTCCCCGAGAGATGCTGTCCTTCACGACTGGCCATCAGGACTGCTGTTATGCTTTTAGCCCTGAACCTGTAATACCTCACCTCTTGAAGAAAGCCATCAGATTGACGATTGACGAGCAGGGTAATTGTCATTGCTCCCTTCTGGCCTTGTTAAGTCTGGTTCCTCTTTCTTTGGCCTCACCTCATTCAGCATCCATGGACTCTAGTTCCAGATCCAGACCTCCTATCCCATCCACAGGGACTAGTTCACCCCAATGTGCAAAACCTCAAGCTTACAGCTTGGTTCCTCCAAATCCATTGATCGCCAAGCAAAATATCTTCTCCAGTCCGAAAAATTTTATTGGCTTCCTATAAGCCCTCTACCAGGAAACTTTACCAAAGTACGGGGAAAAGATTTTCTATTCGGGCACGAGATAATGGTATCAATCCCTTCTCTGCACTGGTTGAAAAGGTATTGACATTTTTAGCTACACTTTTTGAACAGAGAGCTTCTTCTTCTACTATTAGACTCCAACTAGCTACTATTTCCAACTTCCATGGTGTCTTCGAAGAACATTTGTTAATCTAACATAGGTTGTGTAAAGTTTTTCTAAAAGGAACCTTGAGGTTAAAACCACCTTATAAAGATCGTCTCGTCCTTTGGGATCTTAATATGGTTCTACACACTTTGGTCCATTCTCCTTTTGGCCAGCAGCTACTTGTGACTTGAAGTTCCTTTCATGGAAGACCATTTTTCTGGTTACATCTGCAGAAGAATTTCAGAGATTCAAGCATTATCTTCAAAACCTCCAAATTTGATTTTCCATAAGGACAGGGTTTCCCTATGATCTAACCCATTCTTTCCTCCTAAGGTAGTATTGGAAACTAACATTAATCAGTCTATCAATTTACCAGTCTTCTTCCCTAATTTTATTAACAATTGAGAATATTGTTTACACTCGCTGGACGTTCACAGGCAATTTGTTTTTATCTCAAAAGAACTAAGGATTTGAGGAAGTAGGACCAGTTATTTGTCTCCTTTTTAGGCCCATCCACGGGTAAACCAGTTTCAAAGGTCACGTTATCTAAGTGATTAAGAGAATTAATAACTTTTATCTATAATAAGAAAAACATCCAATTACCAGCACCAGTGAGGGTGCATTCTTCAAGGGCAATAGCCACATCTGCTGTTTTTCACTCAGAGGCTTCTATGGATGAAATTTGTGCAGCAGCAACCTGAGCTACTCCACATACCATTATTATTCAATATAAATTGGATCTGGTGTCCAGTGGAAGAGCATCTTTTGTCTCTGTGGTGCTCAGGAGTATCCTTCTGTAAGGCCTCCCAAGATACAAGGTAGCTGGGAACTCTGTCCCATACATCAAGGATTAATGAAGATTGACAACATCAGATAAAGAAGTTATGTACTTACCATATCATTCCATCTGTGTTATCATTTTTCATTTATCCTTGACACCCCACCCTCCTTCCCCATCCTTCAGATTCCTTGGAGGATCGGACTCTAGTACTGGTTATTTGTTATTTCATGTATGACCTTGGACATAGCCTCTTCAGTTGTTATAGATCTGTTTTCCTGTCTTCCTTTAGAGCTGCAAACTTGATCTGAGGTAATCTGGAAAGGGGCATTCTGAGTCGAGTGTTAGCTCAAGAGATCTTGGTTCTCGCGAGCTGTTATAACGACCGAGTCGGTTCCAAGAGTCCGAACAGAGTCCCATATGTCAAGGATAAATGAAGCTCGACAACACAGATAGAACGTTATGGTAAGTACATAGTACATAACTTCTTTTTTAATATGGTGCAATATTTATACAAAGGAAAAAGCCAAACTAATCAATGCAAAAATAGAAATACAGGCAAACACATCAGGATATGGAAAATGTTATAATACAAAAAATTAGAAAACAAAGAGGAAAAGCAGAAAAGAGGATTACTAATGGAGAAATTAAAGAAATAGAAACTGAGGTTACGGATTACCTGCAAAGTGAAGAATTTGGTGCAGAAAATTTTACTCAGATAACAGTATAATAGGATAGAGCAATGACACCCAAATTAAGGAGAAACCAGTAGAGCAGGAAGCATCTAACCAGTTGACATATGAAGATACTTTGGAGCCTCCCATAGGAAACCAGTACAAAGGTTCATTTGGAGCTATACAGCAAGGGATAGAACAGGAAACTGGCAACTCTGACACAGTTATAGTCGTTGAGTGATAGGCCGGTGAGTTCCCATATGAAAGAGCAACAGAGGACACAGGGTGCAACTAAAGAGAACACTGCACAGGAAGAAGCTCTGGAGCTTTCTATAGAATGCCTGCAGGAAGTGGTGAACAAAGAACGTGCCCTCAGTTTAGAAGAAAATTATCTAAGAGAAGAGTTGCTTGATTTAATAGAGATGGATAGACATATTAAGATCAATGAAAGAAATAGATTGTAGAAGGTCAGTACAACCCAAAAAGTTAGAAGTTTGATAAAACAAATGAACACAGTAATTAGGACTGTCCATAGAGATTCATGTGATATAACAGAATTAAATAGGATACATTACTGTGGAGCCAAATTAATAACAGGTAAAGTCCTACCACAAGAACACAGGGTGGTAAGGGAAAGGATGGGAAGAAATCGAATGCCATCATGGAAATATCACATAGAGAAAACTATGAACCAATTAAGACAAGAAGCGTCATTGTTAGAAGAATATAACAGGTCGACAAAAATACTGAGAAAGATAGACGTGATAAAAGCAATGCGCAGTATTATAACGGATCAGGATTTATCATGCAGTATCACAAATAATGAACTAAATATATCAGCACAGGTAGAAGAACTTAGAAGACACATACATAAATATAAAGGAAAAGTGCAAAATAAGCAATTTATTGATGACCCAAAAAGTTTTACAGAGAATTGGGGAACAAAGTAAAAGGAATTGAAAGACCCCAAAAATGAAGAAATAGATACATTTTGGAGAAATATTTATGAAGTTCCTGTGGAACATAACAAAGATGATAAATGGATGGAAGAAGTAAAAGAAAGAATAAGAAGTTCAAATGTACAGGATATGAAATGGGATGAAGTAACGGCCAGAGAGATTGAAACAAAGTTAAGAAAAGCCTCTTCTGGCTAAAAGTATTAACATCTTTGAACAAAGATTTAGACATGAGTAAGAGTTATTTATATGCACACCCCAAAAAGAAGCCAACCTGACTAACAACAGGAAGAATAATGCTCCTACTTAAGACTGAACCTGCAAGCTACCCTAAAAACTATAGAACAATAACTTTCCTTCCGACGACATATAAACTATACACTGGAATTGATGTCTTGAGAGTTTATAGTCATTTAGAAGAAAACACAGTTATGGCAATAGAACAAAAGGACAATAAACAATGTCTATGAAACAAAGGATCATCTGTTTTAAAATAGTCATAGTGGACAATCTAAGTATGGCATGGACAGACTACAAAAAAACATTTGACAGTATTCCACATTCATTGATAAGAATGCTTAAAAATGTGTAAGATACATGCTACACTGATAAACTACATCATAGTGACCACGAAACAGTAGAAAACCACTTTGCAGTTAAGCCATGATAAAGGACAAATTATTCTAGGGAAAAAATCCAAAGGAGGATATTCCAGGGTGACTCTGTCACTGCTGCTCTTTTCCCTTGCCCTTAACCCATTAAGCTGTTTGCTTAACAGATTAGGTCATGGCTATAATTTGGCTCCCAGATATCAAAAAAGTGTAAAGACTTCTCATCTTCTCTTTGTTGATTTAAAACTGTATAGCTCATTAGATGAGGAACTGAAAGGCAACTGCAAGGAGTCATAATTTTTCAGATTATATAAGAATGGCATTTGGTCTTGATAAATGTGCAAAAGTAACCTTTAAAGCAGGAAAGCTCCAGCACCAAGAAAACGTCAGTTTGGGGCAAGAATGTGATATAAAAGAACTTAAACAAGAGGGAGTGTATAAATATTTGTGAATTGATGACGGATCAAAAACAAAACACAAACAAATGCAAATAAAACTCATTAAGGAATATTTTAGAAGACTTAAATTAATCCTGAAAACAGCTTTGACATCTAGGAACACAGGAACAAAGTTAGAAAACAGTTTGTTCTTCCTGTCCTAACTTACAGTTATGGAGTTATTGACAGGCTCCAAAAGGTGTTGGATAGATTAGACAGGAAAACCAGAAGGATGCTTCATGCTCATCAAATGATTTATAAAAATCAGTGCATACCAAGATTATATATTCCCCTTTCCAAAGGAGGTATGGCCCTCCTTGAAATTAATTACATGTATAGATCTGCAGTCGTGGGACTGCATACATATCTGCTGACCTCACAAGACCCAAACATAGTGAAATATGTAGTGGATAAATGTAAGATGACTTCCCTGCTTAGTCTAGCAGAAGCATAGTGGCATCAAGCGGGAATGGAAATCAAACCAGAAGTAGATAAAAATCAGGGAGCAAATGAATGTGCCAAAACAAAAGAAAGAATAAAAGGTAAAGAATCAGATGAGAAGGCAAGAAATGTGGAAAATGCATAAATTTAGTTGCAAGAGTAGAAAATGCCTGGAACAACCTCATGTTGATTAGCATCAAATGCAGGAATGGTTAAGGAGAAGGAATTCAAACCAAGGGATGAAAGGTTAATATTGGCGGCCAAGATAGTGGACTATGTACACATTGGTTTGCAAAGTCCATTGAACATGTGGGATAAACAGACAAATGTAGGTTTTGTAAAACAGAATTGGAAACAGTTGCACACCATGTTGCTGTGTGACATACTAATGGCAGAAGGACTGCATACTGAAAGGCGTAATAATGTGGCAACACTGTTGCACCGGGGGTTGTGCAAACATAATATTGAAGTAGCGGAAAAACACTGGAAACATGAGCTATAAAGCATCATAGAAAATGATCAAGTCTGCATCTCATGGGATCACCCATAGAAATCCAGATGTAGTAGTCCATGAAAAGAAGACAAAAGTAGTGTTGATCGTTGAAATTGCTACACCCAGTGACTACAGTATATTGCATACAGAGAGGCACAAAGTCATAAAATATCAGGATTTGGAGGCAGAAATGAAAGCAATGTGGAAGAAAGATACCCAGGTAGTTCCAATAGTAGTAGGAGCAACAGGTTTTATAAAAAAAGAATCTACAATCATATTTAGGTATGTCACCGATACATGTAACTCAATACGAATTGCAGAAGGAGTCATTACTGGGCATGTTGCGGGTGCTGCGAAGAGCACTTCTGATTGACATCAAGGATTGAAACAACAATACTAATTTCATGAACTTTAACCATACTTTGACTTAGGAATGGGTTCCATTCCCATCGTCATATTAGAAACACAAAAGTTTTGGAGAAATTAAAAAAAAAAGGTTCCTCACAAAAACAATATGTGACCTAAACAGCATGTCCTACATAGACTGTATCAAAGCCCTATCCCTGCACTTGGTCTTCCACAGATTGCTTAGAGGCAGTCTGTGTCTGGCTTACAAAGCATCCTGTGATCCCATTTTGATGGGTCTGTTGCAGAGCTGTAAAACAACTAGCATTAGAATTACCCAGTCTAGTGACATAAATTTTGTCTGCGATATAAGCAGGATGTGCTGGAGAGACAAGTATGTGCCTCAGAGACTACCTCTTCTCTGGAACAGACTTTCCATCCATGTGAAGCAGAGATCTTCTGTAAACCAATTCAGGCATACCTTGGACGATTGGATTGTGAATTGGAAATTTACCTGTGGTCTATAGTAGACAGAAGCAGTTTGTAAATGTTTGACCACCCATACCCAAACCTACTTATACCCTTTAAAGTAATCAAAACTTGTCAGATACATTTGGGAAGCTTAGTTAGACTTTAAAAGCCTGCCTGGAGTCATAAGCTAGTAATCACCTATGAACCTATAAACTATCTCAGTGGTCCCAGAAAGAGCATGTGCTTCAGAGGTGAAGGCTATAGGAATATTTTTGAAAGGGTATGAGAGAACTTAGTAGCAATTTTAGAAAGCAGAACACTGGGATTGGTAGAAGGAATGGAAGTGAAGCAAGAAAAATGTGATAGAAAAATGGGCTGTCAGGTTCAGTGCAGGGGACAGACATCATTTGGTCTGATTTCATCACCATGATATACACATACATGAGTATAGTATTAGAATACACTGTAGTAAATAGATACAGGACTGGAAAATGACAAGTAGTTAGCATAATTTTTACAGTATTTATTTCTCCATTTATTTTTTTTATAAAACTTTTTAAGAGTAGAAAAAGCGTTCATACCTCTTGATACATATTCTTGATAGCCATAACTGCAAACTGGATTTTCCATTAATTCCATTTGTAGCAAATTAGAGGGACTGACAAATGTTAAAGTACTACAAAAAAGGGGGAATCTCTCATAGGTTGGTACTAGGCTATTGGCCCTAGGACCTAAACAAGCCTAGCCATAACAATTCTGTGGCTATTTCTTCCCATAATATTTACTTCCCTAGACCTCTGTCTAGCAGGGTGACTGACGTGATCCCTGGGGTGAATTTCCTATCTCCCATCCAATCATCAAGGTTCCTTTTGAAGAGGGCCAAAGAGGCTCTGCTTGACATGTATGGGTAGTCTATTCCAGAGTCTGGGGAGTCGATGGGTCAGGAACCTATCCCTCCATCATGTTTTGTTCATTTTGATGACAAGGTTTAGATCTCTGGAGTGTGTGGCTCTGAGGGATTAAGATTTCTTTAAGTGTAGCATGTCCAACAGCTCTGGGTTTGACATGGCCTTGTATGTTAAGCAGAGATCGTCTCTGAGTAGACGATATGTGACAGAGTATCACTGGAGTTTCTTTAGACGGTCAGCATAGGGCATCTGCTTTAGGCCTGTGATTCTTTTAATGAGGTATTTCAGAACAAGAAAAGGAGCAACTGCAGAATGCCCAATAGAAAATAAGGGATTACCTTGATAATATGCATGAGTTTATAAAGATTGCTATTAAGCAACTGTTTGTAGATAATAATTCTAGAGCACAGAAACTTTTAGTGCCACAACTCAGGGAATTGAAAGTGGAAAGGGCTGTCACCAAGCTTAGGGAGCCTATAATAAGAAAGATAACAAGAGATCCTGTAGAAGTATTAGAAATATTTCGAAAATTTTATGAAAGTTTGTATAAAGCAGAGAAATATGGAAATCAAGAAAAGGTACAAATGGAAATGTTTATGGAAGAATTAAATATGCCAAGGTTAGAGGTAGATGAGGCTCAATTGCTAACAGTTAGAATAAAAGAGATGAGATAAAAATGGCTATGTATAACCAATGTACAGGAAAGTCTGCAGGAATAGATGGTATTACTATAGAAGTTTGGAAGCTAGGAGGGAAAAAACTAGTAAAGATCTGGAGGTCGTGTTTAACAGTAATTTAAGAGGAGGAAAAGTACCAGCATCCTGGAAGAAGGTGGTGGTAACAGTAATACCGAAAGAGGGTAAAGATCCATTGTATCCAGCTTCATACATGGCCATTTCAATACTTAGCCATGATTATAAAGTGTTTAGCTCTATGCTGGCTAAAAGAATGATAAAAGTGATACCAAAATTGATAGATATGGATCAGTGAGGTTTCGGGGAAAGGAGGCAAACATTTGACAATATTACAGAACATTGATGATCCAGAGGTAAGCAGAATGTTTGACAGAGTAGACTGGGACTTCATGTGCAGGGCAATGGAAGCATTTGCTTTCCCTGATACATTTATAAGGTTGATTAGGAGTATATATGCAGGATCAGAGGCGAAAATTAAAGTGGGTGGGGTCCTCTCTGATAATTTCTGTTTGAGCAGCAGAACCAGGCAGGGTTGTCTGCTTCCCCTTTATTGTTTGCATTATATTTAGAACCATTGGCAAAGAAAATAAGAGACTTAGAAATTAAAGGATATAATTGGTATGGTAGTCTGGAAAAGCTGACTTTGTTTGCAGATTATATTATTTTATGCATGACAAAACCAGAAAGAGACATTACAGTGTTGTGGAACATTTTAAGACAGTTTCAGATCTTCTCAGGATACAGAGTTAATGAAGCTAAAACAAAGGCAATAGTGGTAAATTATGTACCCACACACAAATTGGTCCAACAATATCCATTTTTATGGGGACATGATAAAATGAAGTATTTACGGAGTATTTATTAGAAATGACTCTGTTGTGGCAGCTAAGGATATGTGGGAAGAGACTAAACAGAAGATAATACAAACATTGAGAAACTGGTAGCTTTTTTATATGGATATGGATACTAAGATATAAGCAGTTAAAATGTGTTTAGTCTCTAGTCTTATACACGGATCAGGCATATTTTTATAAAAACGAGTTGAAGGATTTTATCTGGGAAGGGAAAGCAGCAGGGGTCAAGTGGGATAATCTGATTCTTCCAATCGAACAAGGCAAACTAGGATTACCCAATTTGAGGGGGTATTTTAGAACAACACAGTTAAGGCTGTTTTACATAGCGCAAGCAGAAAACTATAATTCAAAGTGGAAAGCAATGATGAGGGTAAGCTCAAGAAATAAGGAGAGACTGGGATTTTGGATGCAGACTCTTAAGGAGAATAACAAAAAGCAAAAGTTCATAAAATAGCAGGAAATATTCTAAGAACTGAACCAGCATGACAATGGAGAAAAGAGATTCTGCCAATAAGGATGACTGTGGTTAGGGATATAGATAATAGGCAAGAGGGGGCTGGAATTTATTGGAGAAAACTGGCAAATGAACCAAGGTATTGGGAGCAAATAAACAGAATAGGAAGTGGCCAAGAATTTATTTGAATAGCAGGTTAGAGATTGCCTTCCCTATCAAGGGTTGTTATTAGAGTATAGGCAAAGATTAAGAAATATGGAGGTCCTACATGAAAGATCAGCACTGGTAGAGTTTTTTAATATAATCTAGAACAGAAGCTGCGGTTAAAAAAGGAGTATTTACTAGAGCATATAAAATATTGCATGATAATTATAAGAACCAGTCAGAGGAGCTTAGAAATGATTGGGAAGAGAGATTGGATAAGCAATTCACAAACAAACATGGGGGATATATGTATTTCTCCCAAATATGCAACAAAGTCTAGAAGATTTAGGATCTTTGCCTGGAAGTGTTTACATAGGTATTTTTATACCCCAAGTAGACTATAAAGAATTTTTCCTCAGGTGGACAGGAAATGTTGGAGGTGTGACAGGCAAAAAAAGAGGTGGATAAGAACATATTTTTTGGGAGTGTAAAGAGCTGGCAGACTTTACGGATTCCCTGTAGACCGCTCTGTCAGAGATGCTAAGTGAGCAGACTGGATTTACTGAAGAGAAGAATGTATGAGCTATTATACAGAATCGGAATTGCCTAGTCATAGTAAAGTCTTGCTGAGTTTAATTATGGTGGCTGCCCAAAAAGCAGTTACTAGAAAATGGAAATCAAAGTCTATACCAACTTTACTAGAAGTAGTGAATATAGTAACAGAGATAAAACTGGAATTGGGATCTTTAGAAAAGGGACAGAGCAAGCAACATCGAAAAAAATGGGAATTGTAGGAACACTATATGCAGAGAAGGAACGAGGTTTAAGAGGCAGGATTTGAATGAAATGCATAATGCTTAACTGACAATGACTGGATAGATTATTAGTGATGCATAATGTTTGCAGTTTTTTCAGTGGTGTCTGTGATGTGTAATGTTTGCAACTAAAGTGGCATCAGTTTTGTTTTTTTATCATTATATAAATGTAAGATTGCCTGTGTCATACCTGATAATTTAATAAAGAAGTTTTTTGGAAAAAAAATTTCCACTTTGGTGCCTCCCTTAACTTCTACCTACCTAGTTCTAAAGAATGGTTAAGTGACCTCTGTATAAAGAGTATTAATTGAAAATACTGTTTGGAGATATAGTTGAAGAGATGTATACTATTAAGTTATAGTGTTTCCTTCTCCATTTCAGGAGTAGATGTAGTAAAATGCTTCTATATTTTCTATCTACCCTGGCCTGTTTGCATAGTTTGTATCCATCTTTTTCCTATTTCTGCTAATTAATTTAGAAGCAAGGTGTCTGCATGATTGGTAATCCAAGTTCACTTACTGGCTCCAATCCCAAAGGGCTTGCAGGGAATGGAGGGGGGAAAAGACGGATTGCATGCTCATCTCTCCTGGAGGAGGATGGTCCTTAGGGATGACTTCTTTGAGTTGCTGGGAGTCAAACCTCTGAAGTGAATACTTTCATGGCAGTGCAAGGGAAGAAGCCTGTCGGGATACTGTAAGAGGGAACATGAATGCCTACACTGCGTATGGTTCCATTGCATGCCACATGCATGTTCCTGGAATTTGGGAGATAGGGCAGACAGATACATACATAAAATGAATAAATAAATAACCAGCTAGAGAAAGCTGCACATGAATGATACATAAGTTTAAGATTCTGTGTCTGAATTTGATGTTTTATCACTTCCATAGAGTCTTCACAGGCAGATCTAAATGTCCTTTAAGTTGTATTTCATCTAATGTCTTTTACAGACAGTGTCAATCCTTCCAAGTGTGGATGTCCTTTTGCGCTAAAGATGGCAGCTTGTCAGCTTCTGTTAGAGATTACCACTTTCCTTCGAGAAACATTCCCTTGCTTGTCTAGACCACGCGCTGAACCTCTAACAGTAAGTAGCAACATGTACTGTCTGCTTATCACCAAAACATAGTACTCCAGAAGGTAAACCAGAGTAAATGGGTTGATTACAGAAATGGAATAAATTATGTTTTTTTTATAACTGTGCTTCTATTTCTCAGACAGAAAAACCTTGAAAAGGAAATGTTTGAACTTTAATATTGGTAGTAAAATTGGTATCTATGGTTATACTTTTGGTAAAAAAAAAAAAAAATCAGCAACTGTAATTTTTTTAAGTAAAGTATTATAAATAAAGGGCGTATTCTTTTCAATAATTATCACATGCCTGCCATCCATTTTAAAATGAACAGCATATGCACACAAACACAAAGGCAAATGTACACTTTTATATATCTATATATATTTTTGTGTGTGTTGTATACTATTTATATATAAATATATATATATATATATATATATATATATATATATATATATATATATATATATATATATATATATATATATATATATATATATATATATATAGGGTCTACTTGATATGGCCGACATTTCAGAATGTTGAAAACCATATGGCCAAGACTATATGATCGACATTCGAAATGTCGACCATATAAAAATAAAAAAAAAAAAAAAAAACACAACAAAATGTTACCTTCACGCTCACCACCCCCTTGAAACTTAAATATACCAACTATACAAGATTGCACTACAGTGCGGAAGATGGAAATCTTTCCATTCTGCACTGTTTGCAGATGCTGTTTTCAGATGCTTGTTCCACATGGTCGACATTTTGAATGTCGATCATATGGTCTCAGCCATATGGTTTTCAACGTTCTGAAATTTTGACCATGTGAAGGGGACACATATATATGCATATATAAAATGTATGAGTGTGTATGTATATATATATGTGTGTGTGTGTGTGTGTGTGTGTGTGTGTGTGTGTGTGTGTGTGTGTGTCTGTGTGTATATTTGCATTTGTTGACCGGGAAAGTCCAACTGGACGTAGGTCTTTTTTCAGCGGAGGCCCGGGGAGAAAAGCTCCACAAGTCTATCTGCAGTTAGTTTATTCTTCTCACTTCATTGTTATTAAGTGTAGAAGCCTAAGCCTAGAGGGATTCTCTGTATCTTAAAGTCTTGGTCCCTTATCTCTGAAATTATTTCTGCTGAATAGTTGCATACTGGAGCTGTTTGGTTAGCTTTTGCATACCCTGCATCAACTTTATTACAAGCTGAGATAAATACAAACTTGCAGGGTTATAAGATAGTACTGAATTTTGTTTTTTCTGTTTATGGTTTCATTGAATATTGTGTTAAAAATAGTACTGCATTTATCTGCTTATTTATTTGTTTACTGAAAATTCTGAGCTGTCTCTCTGTTCTCTCCCTGTCTGCAGTTAGTTTTCTCCACCCACCCTCCCTGTTCTTGTTCTGGTATTAATATTGGTGGCTTTGGAATTGACCACCCCTCCTGTAAATTTGTGTTTGAACACTCCTCCTGGGCCCATCAAAGAGATCATATTTTGATTTCAGACACTCCTACCATTCCCATCTGTTCAGCCCTATCCCAGCTCTATCCTAGTCTAGTCTCATTAGCTCATCCTGCCTAATAAAGAGAGAACATTTGAGTAGGCATACCCACTTAGGCCCTGAGCTTGTCTGATTGAAGACTCCTGGAACAGGGCTCAGTTCTAAGGTTTTTTACCGGCTAATTGGGTAATTTGTTCAAATCAGTTTGCTGTTTTCTGTTGTTATATAAAAAAAAAATAAATTTGCACTTTATCTGCTTTTACTGTATTTGTGTTTCTTCCTACTTTATTACCTTATTTTGCTTTTGCCTGTTCTTAAAAATACTAATTTGTGTTTATCCTGCTGCATTTATTACTGCTTGGTAGTAGCCTGATTAAATTGTAGCTATTAATCTAAGTCTTTTGGTTATTGCACTTGGGCTTCAGACCAGTTATTTTACATTAAGAAGGTTTGTAGTCTGCACTGTTGTCGCAGGACAGGTAGCTTACATACTTCTAAGTTGGGAATTGCTGATTGAAGGCTCAGTGTCTGTTATTCTAAAAGAGTATTAGTTCTGGTTTAAGCACTTGGGCTCCAGGCCAGTTATTTTACAATAATAAGGATCGTGGTCTGCACTCTTGTGGGAGGAGAGGCTAGATTCTACCCTTCTGAGCTGGGAATTTCTGGTTAAAGGCTTACTGTAGGGTTACCACCTGTCCCACTTTGCGAGGGACAGTCCCTCTTTGGGCAGTTGTGTCCTGACAAAAAATATTAAAAATGGCAAATGTCCTGAGATTGTAGGACATAATTATTTCCTATATTTTATGTAATAGTTGCATAAAACAGTTATTCTGTATCTAAAATACCTAAATGTTATAAGAAACAGAATAAGCAACTAAAATGCTACAAGAATAAGCTTTTATTTAGGCAAAAAAGTTAAGTTCTATCCTTTGTACTGACCGTGGGTATGTTTCGGCCTGTAAAATCTGATGTTTGTCCCGAAAATGTCCCACTTTGGCCATTTGAAAAGGTGGCAGCCCTAGCTTACTGTGCCTGCTTATTTGAACTCTTTTTCTGATATTGGTGCACCTTGTCTGCTGTAGCATAAACTAGATTCAGGCCTGCTGAATCTAGTTTTGTTTGTATAACTTGAGCACTAATCCAGGCCATCATTTTTGGAGAAGGTTCCCCTACACTCTAGTGGTAGGAGTGTGCGGTTAGAACTTGTCAGATTGAAGACTGCTGTAACAGGGCTCAGTTTTGAGTTTTTTTACTGGTTAATTGGGTAATTTGTTTAAATCAGTTTGCTAATTTTTTATTGTTATATATAAAAAAATTGCACTTTATTCATCTGCTTTTACTGTAAACGTGTTTCTTCCCACTTTATTACCTTATTTTGCTTGTGTTTCTTCTTAAATTGTATTATTCTGCTGCAGTTATTACTGCTTGGTAGTAGCCTGATTAAATTGTAACTGTTATTCTAAGCCTTTTGATTTAAGCACTTGGGCTTCAAACCAGTTGTTTTGCATTAAGGTTTGTGGACTACATTCTTGTGGCAGGACAGGTAGCTTACATCCTTCTAAGTTGGGAATTGCTGATTGAAGGCTCAGTGTCTGTCATTCTAAAAGCGCATTAGTTCAGGTTTAAGCACTTGGGCTTCAGGCCAGTTATTTTACATTAAGAAGGTTTGTAGTCTGCACTCTTGTGGGAGGAGAGGCTAGAATCTGCCCTTCTGAGCTGGGACTTTCTGGTTAAAGGCATATTGTGCCTGCTTATTTGATCTGTTTCTTACTGAAATTTGTGCGCCTTGTTTGCTGTAGCCCAGAAGTTAGTAGTTTATTGGCCATTTTGGTCTAATTTATATCTCTTTCATTTCAAAAAACCGCATTTGTGTGGCTTTGCATGTGGGGAAGTGCCGATTTGCTAGGGTTAAAGTATTCTCGGCTCCACAAAGTCTGCTCTTCAATTTTTTCCTTGGAACTAGACAAACTTTCAACTTAAGCACTCAAACCATTCATTTCACAGCCCAGCACTTACTCAAAACTCATAGCAAGCACTAATTAACCCTAGCACTAGACCACCTATACTGTCCATAAGGTCAAGGCTCTCTATTCGTCCCTACCAGCTAATCAGTAAAACAGCTGACTCTGCCTGTTCAGGCATGTCCAAAGAGCAGTTTCAGGTGTACTCTCCAGTCCAGCTGGTGAATCTGGGCATTCTGAGGCAATGTTACAACTGCCTCATGTACACAGACAGCCCTCTCCTTCTCCCACCAAACACTAATATATGCGAGAGATGCAATTATACAGCCAAACTGGAGGCAAAGCTCTCTCAACCCAAGACTGGAACTGACAGTCAAGAGGAGAAGGAAAATACTTGCAACACACCACCAGTCTCGCATAGACCTACTAAACCAACACTGGCAATTAACACACATAAATACACGAAAACATACTCTGAGCCTCTAAATAAAAATCTGCAAAAGCAACAGAGACCTCCAAAGCAGACACCCAAGTAACCTCCACACCCCATCACAAACCATGAAACACATACTTCACATAATCAGTGTGCCACGCAATCACAGCCCTTAAGGCAAAATAACATACTCAACACACTAGTAATAGGCGACTCTATAGTCAGGCACACTGATGTCCCACTAACTAAGCTGGACAAGGAGAAGGTTACAGTTAGCTGCCTGTCGGGCGCCAGGATCTGCCACATAACACAAGCACTCAGGTCACTCCAGAACAAGTACAAATACGACTCTGTCATAGTCCATGTTAGTGTGAATGACCTGAGACATATCTCCCTGGACTACATGAAAAGAGACATGGAAGAGCTCTCTGATCACTTAGCCCAGGTCGGTATGACCCTGAACCTGATGCCCTGCCCTCACCAAGAATGATTCCACAGTATAAAGAAAAAATGATCAATTTCAACAATTGGCTAAGTTTCTGGTGTCATTCAAAGGGGATCTAGTATCTGTCCACCTGGGATGACATGCTCGATAAGCCACGTTGCTTCGCAAGAGATGGCTTGCACCTTTCACCCTTAAGCTTTCAAATACTGGCCAAGGTTTTTGCCGCCCCACCCCATAGTGCCTTTTTTAGGCAGGGCTCAAAAGACAAACCCACCACCGTAAATAGCACAAGTAACCAAAAACTGAGGGTAATGCTACTCAACGCCAGAAGTCTAAACCTCAAAATGCATGCACAAGAGGTGCTCCTCAGTATGGAGAACATTGATATCTGTGCAGTAACAGAAACCTGGTTTAAGGCTCCAGAGAGCACCCCAGCACTACCAGGCTGTAACTCATACCATATTTTTCGGCCACAGAACCCAGACCGAAACACAAAAGGTGGTGGTGTATCCATATTCATCAAGGATGTCCACACCTCCAGGTTAGTGGTACAGCACAATGCCTCAGAGATCATCCATGTGCAACTAACAATGAGCAAAACTGCAATTCAAATTGTCGCTTGTTACAGATCACCCACCATGACCCAGGACCCCCATTCCGTGTTTCTGGAGACACTGGAAAATATGAAGGTCCTACCAAACACCCTAATATTGGGTGATTTCAATTACCCAAACATTAACTGGGAGAACTACTCAAGTACTAACTCCCTTGCCCAATGCTTCCTAGAATTTATAAACTCGAATGCCCTGGATCAACTGGTCAACACCCCCACCAGAGGTGACAACATATTGGACCTGATCATCACCAACATGGGCGACCAGTGTTCTACACTGGAGGTCAAACTCTCGCTGGTTAGATCAGACCATAGACTAATCACTCTGGATATCCACATTCCGTCCCCACCCCAGTCAAGGAAACCACCATGAAAAACTTTTCAAAAGCAAACTTCACGTTACTTAAGACCGAGGTGGAAAGGTTCACAGCCCCCATGCTAAAGGACAACGCTGTCCAAGCTGCTGAATCCCTTAGAAAGGCACTCTATGAGCACCTGCTAGAATGCATGGATCGTGCTATCCCAAGCAAAACCAAGACTCACTCCTCCAAGAAAAGGAAACCAGTCTGGAGGACCACTGCCATAAACACGCTATACGATAGAAGGAGGAAACTAGTGCAGAAAAGAGTAAAATCCCAAGGAGGAAAGACATCCCTGATCAGTATCAGCTAGCTTCGAAAGAAAAATTGCCAAGGACTCCAAAGATGACCACAAAGCGTTCTTTAGCTATGTCAAGAACCTACGTGGAAACTCTCAGATCTGCTCTGAGTTAGTGCAGAATGGCACAAAATACACTGAACCGACTGATATTGCCAACATTCTAGCAGACAGGTTTAGTGCAAACATCACCCCCTAAGGGCCCATAACCATACCAGAAGAATGTAGTGCCCCGGCAATCACTGGCACACAGGTTAAAACAGCCCTATCCAAAGCCAAAAATACAGCTTCAATGGGACCAGACGGTGTCCCAGGCTGTGTCTTACACAAGCTCCAAAATGAACTAACCCCTCACCTAAACACACTGTTCAAACTCAGCCTCTCTACAGGCTTACATACCCATAGAGTGGCACTTAGCAACAGTTATCCCGCTCCACAAAGGTGGAGCCATAACGGACCCCGGGAACTATCTCCCTATAAGCCTGACTAGCCTGGTCTGCAAGGCTATGGAGCACATCATGGAATTCATTAACAGAGATATTGGGAACCTTCAAACATTGGACCCTACCCAGTTTGGCTTTGTTAAGGGCAGATCATGCCTCCTAAACCTGGTGGACTTCTTTGAGACAGTTACCAAGGCTTTAGACGAGGGAAAAGAGGTCCACATAGCCTACCTAGACCTCACAAAGGCTTTCAACACCATTCACCATTCTGGTATTATAGACAAGCTCACCAGCCTGAACATAAAGCCCTACGTCACGAGATGGGTTGCCAATTGGCTCTCGGATAGAACCCACACGGTGAGAGTTGCAGGCTCTAGGTTTGACTCTAAACCAGTTACAAGTGGTGTCCCTCAGGGCTCAGTCCCAGGACCCCTCCTGTTCGGTATATACTTCTCTGAGGTACATTCAAGCACAGGAGGGCTATGGCTGACCAAGTTCGCAGACGACTGCAAACTGGGGGCCATAATTGACTCTCGAGCTGATACAGACATCCTCCAGAAGGGTCTCACTGAGACGGATATCAGGTGTCAAAATCATGGCCTCAAGCTAAATGCCAAAAAGTGCATAGTCATCCCCTATGGAAAAAAACAAAGTACCCACGAACTACCACATACTTGGTAGTCCTTTAAATACAGAAAATGTAATAAGGGACCTGGGGACCCAAGTAGATAGTAATCTCTCCTTTGATAATCATATTGCCAAGGTGGTTAGAAAATCCTTCTATGCGGCCCACCTAATCACAAAAGGGTTCGCATCTAGAACAAAATAAGTTATTGTGCCCTTCTGCTCATCACTCATCAGCCCCATCATAGAGTACAACGCCCCATTTGGGATGTACCATACAAGACACCAGCAACAGCTGGAAAGACCATAGAAGTACCTTACCAAGAGGATTACTGGTCTCAGACATATGCCCTATGCAACCCGCTTACTCAGAGTTGATCTCTGCCTGACATACAAGGCCATGTCCAACCCAGAATTGATGGACATGCTCCACGTAAAAAAAAAAAAAAAAATCCCCAAGAGCCATACACTCTAGGGATCTAAACCTCACCACAACGATAAATAGGACGTGCTGGAGGGATAGATTCCTGTCCCAGTGACTCCCCATGCTTTGGAACAGGATTCCAGTCTACATTAGGCAGAGCCCCTCACTAATACTCTTCAAGAGAAACCTTGACAAGTGGATGGGAAACAGAAAATTTACCCCGAGGATCACTGCAGTGGCAATGCGGGACAGAGGCTCAAGGAACTAAAGGCTCTGCTGGACCAAGGCACAGGGAACTAATCTAAGGGGGTGGCGAAAGCCAACACATTCTGGCTAGGCTTATAGATGCCCTCGGGCAGATAGCCTAGTACTTACCTATGAACCTATGAACAAGTAATATTATTACAAACATAGTTACAGATGAAGAACATAGTATATACAGTAGACACCTAGTATCTGTGCCATCTAAGATGCCATGTATTCTACGAAGTTAATAGCAGTTATTAACATTGTTACAGTAAGAAATTACTGCAGTGTAATAAATAGATAGGCGTACAAGCATCAGAGTTTGCTGTAATAAAGGTAGTTAGTGGGGTGGAAGAGAGGTTGAGGATAGATGGAGTGGATATGGATCCACTTCAGTAGATCTGTTTACCTGAATGCCAAAGCCCAGATACCCGAGGAGAAAGCACAGAGCTTACCAGGATACCAAACAACAAAACATCAGATGTTTAACACGGGAAAAGAGCTGGTTGGTCAACATTGTGACATTTGCCCTTTTACACACTGTAGTGCAATCTCAGAGTTGGTATATTTATGTAAGGGGGTGTGGGGGGGTCTGTGGGGCGAAGCCCCCCCCCCCAGTTGGATGGGTTGAATTTAGTGTGCTTTGCTTTCGTGGTGGTGTTGGACAACTTACTGTTTTCCTGGTGGGACTTTCCGATGTTTTGTATATTCTGTATCCTGTTCTGTTCAGTACTTTCTTCTCGGGTATCTGGGTTTTGGTGTTTCAGGTAAGTCGATCTGCTGAAGTAGATCAGTATATATATATATATATATATATATATATATATATATATATATATATATATATATATATATATATATATATATATATATATATATATATATATATATATATATATATATATATATATATATATATATATATATATATATATATATACACACACACACACACAAGTTTGTAATGAATAATCACCAGTGAGTTTGATCAAAACACAAAACTTTGAACAAATTCACCAGCAATTGTCATTCATCACCACAAAAATCATTACAAAAAAGTAATCGCAAATATAAATCAATTGGTTACATTTGTATTTATGAAATGTAAAACAAAAACACAGCTTCACTTCACACACTTCTGTAAATTAAATAATACTATTTCCAGGTCGTGCAAACTCATAAAAAAGGGCAAAAACAATTTAATTATGTAACTGTCGATATAATGAGCTTCAGCCATTACATAATTCGAGAAACTGTGCCAGTGACGTAAAACTCTACTGTTTTACCATGAGACAAAGTGAGTGCATAGGTATGGGTTCCCTTCAGAATCTCGAAATCCTAAAATTTCAAAATTCATATGGTCGAGACCATATGATAGAAGCTTTAGAACTTAGAACTTCAAAATTTTGAATGGAGATCTGCATACAGAGTAGAACAGGGAGATTTCCTTTTTCCCCACTGTTGTGCGATCTCGAAGTTGGTATATTTAAGTAGTGGGAGTGGGGGGTGTCCCCCCTGCAGAAACGTTTAAAAAGATTGGATTTGTTTGGAATCTCAATATTCGGAAACATCAATCATGTGATCTCGATCATATGAAATTCAGTGTTTCGGAAAATCAGGATTCCGAAGTGAATATATATATATATATATATATATATATATATATATATATATATATATATATACACATATATATATGTAATATGTGTGTATGTGTGTATATATATATATATATATATATATATATATATACATACATATATATATATATATATATATATATATATTTATATGCACACACACACACACACACACACACACACACACACACACACACACACACACAGATATGCAAGTTCTTTCTTACTTCCCTGTCATGTAATTGAATGCTCATTCGAGTGAAACTCACAGTACTGAGCCAAAAAGCTTGAACAGCCAAAACACTGAAACACAAAATGAGACACAAAACACTTATTTTTGCAAAAAGGCTAATTATAAATACTGACTGTGAGATTGCGATGCAGCAGGGAAAGGAGCAGTCCCATGATCAGACACAATACAAATCATGTTCTCTTTGATCTTATATTGTTCGAATTTTGTTGTTTGATATTGTGTGCTTTGCCTATATATGGATATATGTGTGTATGTATGTATTAGTGTTTGCTCTTTGGTTCACTTTGCATTGATGATGTATTGGACCACAAGTTGACCCACTTTTGTCGTGTCAGCTGCTGCTGCTTTAGCTTCCTCCCAAGTGATATTCAGGCAACGGAGGTCTCTTATTACAGCTCCTTTCCAGTTTTGTCAAGGTCTGCCTAGTCTTCTTTTGTATCCAGCTAGTTCCCATTTGAGGGATTTTATAGGAATCCTGCTAGTGTCCATGTGGTTAACGTGATCAAACCAATGTAGTCTTCTTTCCACAATGATATTTTCAAGTTTCCGTTGTTGCTTTCCTTTTCTAACACTCTCATTTTTTACTTTGTCCTTCCACGATATTCCCAAAATGTTTCTTAACCATTTATGATGAGCAGCCTCAAGTTTTCTCAATGCTGATGCTGTGATTGGCCATAGCTCAGCACCATATAAAAGTGTAGACAGCACCAGTGCTTGGTATAGCTTCATCTTTGTGGACAGTGCAATGTTTTTTGATCTCCAGATTTTGGATAGTCTGTTGAATGCCACACTTGCTTTTCCAAGTCTAAGCAGAACTTCCTTCTCGCATTTACCTGTATGATAGATGAAACTGCCCAGGTAGCAGTTCTCTCTCATATCGATCCTGCAGCTGTTATGTCTTTGTTGTCATTCCATGCTTCACTGACTAACTTTGAATTTGTCAGGATTTGTTTTGAGGCCTACATTCCCACCCTGTTTCTCCACTGATGTGGTTATTGTCTGCATTCCACTCCATGTTGCATCAGTAAGAGCTATGTCATAAGCAACGTCCAAGTCATACAGCTTGCAGTCATTGACCCATTCCAGTCCCACTGAGTTTCCCTGTAATGCTTTCCACATGACCCAATCGATAACTGTTGCAAATAATAAGGGAGACAGTATACATCCCTGTTGTACACCTGTGACCATCGCAAATCAGTCATTGTACTCATTATTCACCCGAACTGTGCACTTGATGTCTTGATACAGACTCTTGAAGAGTGTAATTTTGGAGGAATCCAGTATTCTGCCAAGATGTGCTATAGTCATGGTCTGTGTATACAGTCAAAGGCTTTTTTGAAGTCCACAAAGTTGACAGTGACTGGTTTCTTCCACGCTGTTGCTTTTTCTATAATTTGTCTTACTGCAAATATCTGGTCAGTGCAGGATCGACCTGATCAAAATCCAGTCTGTTCCTGTCTGTGTGTGTCATCTACTCAGTAATAAATTGTCAGAAACTTTGCCTGGGACTGACAACAGTGTGATTCCACATCAATTTGTGCAGTCTCTTAAGATCTCCCTTTTTTGGTAAAGGGATGATGATGATGCCATTTTACCACTCATTGGGGTACCTTTTCTTGAGTTCATATGTTCAAGAGACAGGAACTATTCCACTGAAGACGTAGCATACTTTAGCTGCTCTGATTGTATCTGGTCTGTTCCAGGAGCTTTTCCATTCTTTAGTTTGGCTATAGCTTCCTTTACTTCAGTGTCACTAAAGTCTGCCAAGTTCAAATCCAGAATCGTTGTTGACACTTGGCTATCAATGCCAAAGTCATACAGATCATTTGATGTGGGGCAGTTTAGCACAGATTCAAAATATTCTTGCCATCTCTTTAATTGTTCCTCGTGTTTTTTCAATTTTTCCATTTGCTAATCTAATAGGTGACCTCTGTTTATTCTTGTCTGTAAGTTCTTTGGCAACACAATATAATTCCCCGGAATTTCCAGTCACTGCCATTGTTTCTGCCTCTGTTGCCAATTTCTCAACCCATAACTTTTTGTCATTCTTGCACATATTTTTGACCAGTTTATCTTAGCCAGTTTGGTATGCCTACTGTTGTCTTCATTTGCAATCATGTCGTGAGTCAGTGGCTTTCCAAGGTTCAACTGTTGTCCATGCTTCTTTTCTTTTGCCTCTCTTATATGCAATTGTTGCTTCTGCACTGTCTTTGATGATTGTCTTGAACTGTTCCCATTGCTGTTCAGTGTTGTCATCTACACTCTGTAGGGCAGAGAATTGGTTTTGGACCTTGATGTTGTATCTGGTTTGCACGTCAGGTGACATCAACATCTGTGTTAAATTGAGGAGATACTAGCTTTTTCTTTTGGTTCTTGAGCTTTGTGTTCATTGACGCAACCACCAGGTTGATGAGATCAGATGAGACATCAGCTCCCCGTTATAGTCTGACATCTTGAAGCATACTCGCCCATCAATGAGATATGCAAATGTGATCAGCCTGATTCACTGTGTATCTGTCAGGTGAACACCTTGTTGCCTTATGAATGTTTTTATGTTCGAATATGCTTCCCCCAGCATTAAGGTGATTGTCACTACAGAACTGCAGTGATCTATAACCGTTATCCATTCTCTTTCCTAAAGCAGCGGAGCCAGTGACGTTTTCAAATCCTTCTCTATTGCTTCCGATTTGAGCATTGAAATCATCCATCACAGTTCTAAGGTCTTAACTGTGAATTGAGGTCATCACATCTTGTAGCTGTACATAAAATTCCTCTCTTTCAGATAATATTAGATAAATATTATTACACAAATATATTAAAATTATAGCAAAACTGTATATTAGAACATTTAAATTATTTTAAAATAATTTTATTAAAAAATCCTGGCAAAAGTTTAAAACATGAAAATGAAAACAAGAACTGTATTTTTCCATTGCCCTATATAAAACTAATCTAGTGGACTAAAATGGCATTGCACCTGTACATTCTCCTTAACACCTAGGAGCACAGGCTTGATGTTAAATAACAGAAAAAAAAAATAAATGTATGTCTTTCAGTAAAAAATATAAATTATATTATGCCTCTTTTAATAAACTAGATGTCACATTTGATTAATTTTATTTAGGGCAATGGAAAAATAGACTTCTTGTTTTTATTTTTATGTAGTAGTCAATGTGTTTGATATTTTGTAGCCATGGCTACATGATGGGTTAGTTTGATTTTAATTGGCAATTAATTAGAGGGTTTGTGGGTGAAAGGGTATTTAAACCACAGATTTGTTGGTTTATCTGATGAAGTCCGTGTTAGGATGAAAACACGGTGATAAAGTTAAAACATTTTGTGCTGTAGCTTGTTAATTATTATTAAAGCTTAAATTGCTACACTTGGACTCCAGCCTGGTTCTTCAACAATGCCATTTGTTTGCTTATTTGTTACTGCATGTCGGTGTTGTTTGGCACTGTATCTTGCCATGTATGTGTTCTGATTCATCTTAAATATAACAAATTAAACATAATATAAAAAACATTAGTTAAAAATCGATAGAAGGTATATGACAATCATTTTAATATTTTGAGAAATTTTAGGCAGTTTCTAGAGAATGTGAAGGTAAGTTACTCTAATACAAATAGGAATTGCAGTATGAAGTGAGGGAAAACTGATGTATGGTATATTTAGATAGAAAGTTGGGGAAGAGAATTAGACAGCAGTAAGGAAGTAAGTGAAGAAGGGAGAGTAAGAAAGTGTAAGTAATGAAAAGATGCTTGTTCACAGTTAGGGATATAATTTATCCTGGATTTGAGCAAGAACAGAGTTCTAAAATTTTAGTTAGGAAGTCTTTCAAAGTGGTTTTGAAAGATGAGAGGGAGGGTATAGACCTGATGGATACAGATAAGGAGTTCCAGGCCTTAACAACCCTGTACGAGTTTAGAGAGTGCCCAGCAGATTTGCTAGGTTTGTAGACAGACAGGAGTTTTTGTTCACTGGATCGCAGTGACCGACTGGGAACATAGTTGTGTAGAATGTTTTTTAGTGCTGGACAGGCAGATGGATGCTGGTAAATTTTATAAGTGGTAAGAAGTTGTATATATGTTAGTTGATGAGGCAGTTCTAACCAGTTTAGGCTTTTCAGTGCTAAACAGTAGTGGGTTCTGAAAGGGGAATGTGCTGCAAATTTACCAACTTTGTTATAACATTGTTCATGTTTTAATTTTTGTGAAACTTGGAGGTTAGTAGGGATGGGCATGCCATAAAGAACTGTGGGGAGGAGATAAGTACTGGCGAGTGTAGTTTTTAGTTACATCATTGATAAAGCTTTTAGCTTTGTAAAGCACCCCTAGTTTTTGATGAGTTTTTCTTATGCAGTTTTGTATATGCAGGTCAAATGTAAGATTATCATCCACTATCATCCATAGAAGTTTACTATGAGAAGTGACATCAGTGGTTGTATTATCTAGAGAGAGGTTCTTAAATTTTAATCGGGGGGAAAAAAAGCAGTATTTGGTCTTTTTTGGGTTGAGCATGAGTTGAGTTATGAGGCCATGTTTCAGTGGCTGTCAAAGCTTGAGTGAATTTTTTGGAGGAGTACCATGTCAGATCTGCAAATGAGAGAGGAATCATTTGCATATTGTATTAGGATGGCCTTTTGTGTAGAAGTATAGAAGATGTTGGTGAAAATGTTAAAGAGGAGGGAATAAAGGACTGAACCTTGTTGATCACCATTGGTGATGGAGGTTAGGAGAGAGCGTGGAGTGACATTTTACTGACTGATACCTATTGGACAGGTAGCTTCTGAACCACAGAAGGGTGGGCTGAGAGAAACCTAGTGAGGAAATTTGGAAGTAGAGGTTGGATCTGACAAATTGTATCAAAGGCTTTAGACAAGTCTAGAAATAAAGAAGAGATTAGTCTGCTATTGTTTTTAGCTTTACTGACAGTATCTGTATACATTAGAAGAGCAGTGCTAGTACCCTGGGAAGGATGGAAGCCATGTTGTGTAGAGGATAAGAGTGTATATATATATATATATATATATATATATATATATATATATATATATATATCATAATACCTGACAATGTGGAGTTTTAAGGGCGTAATCAACCACTCTGCCCAGGGGTCTTGCAAGACCTGGCACCTCGAAGATCCATTATTACTCTATAATGCTCACCTTTGAAGGCCAGTACTACACTTAGCAAACAGCCTCTGTATCTAATTTTTAAGTTTTCTCTTGAATGTTTTTATAATTTTAAAGATGTTTTTTATATGTTTCTTAGTGTCCATTGGAACTCATGGTCTCTTATTTTTGTCATTATAGTAGAATAGTTGATGTATTTCATATTTAGAAATGACTAGATAAGAGTAAATGTGTATCTGACTGCAAATTCCTTTGAGTCTGGGTGAACAGCTCCTTTATCTAATTTTTGCTGAGTTTTCTGTTCTATAATTTTGTAACTTTAAGGATTTTTTTTCTTGGCATTGTCTGGATCACATAGTCTCTTTATTTAAAGTGTAATAGTTGAGATATTGCAATTTAGAAATGTCTAGATAATAGCAAATCCGTGTGTGTGTGTGTGTGTGTGTGTGTGTGTGTGTATGGGAGGGGCAATGCGTCTGTGCACACACACGTCACGTGTGTGCCATGTTGTGTGGGTTTATGTCTTCGAGTGTGTTTGTATGTCTTGTGTACTTTTAAAAATTCCAGAAAGCAATATGGCATTGAAATACTGATTGGAGCTGCGGCATTCTGTTTTGCTTGTGGAGGGAAAAGTCTAGAAGATTTTGGGCTTTCTAACCGTATAGGTGTGTAACAAAACTTTATGTATAATGTCATCATTAATTTGTTCATTTTTTGATGTTGAAAGAATATCAAAATAAAATTAAAAATCAGTGTATATTATAGTCTGGGAAACCCTACTCCAAAATCATGCACTCTACGACCTCGGGGAAAAGGAGGAGCTTGTTTTTGCTGGAAAACCAAGTCTTCCTTTTTTCCCTTGAAGCTGTGCTCTATTTGAAGAGAAATGTTAGTAGAGACTGTTTGAGGGGAGGAGTGTTTTCACTTACAACTTAATTAACTCAATCACACTGTCAGCACTTCAGGTATTAAAATGTGAAATGACTTATTACTGTTCTGATGGCTGACTCAGCTCTGTTGAGAATAACCTCTCAAAAGTAGCTGAAAAGTGTTCAAACATTTTATTATGGAACTAATGAAGCCACTTGCTTTAGTTTCTCAATTAAAGGCGATGTATTGTACTGGCTCACCAGATGTGCAGTAGCAAGCGTCGGCCAAACCCTGCCCAACACACAGCAACAGGTTGACGTCAAACAGTAGTTATGAATAAACATTGTCATGTGTTTCTTGGCCACATGAATATTCAAGTGAACAAGGCCTCATGTAGGATATGTTTTTTTTCTTTTGCTTATTAACTTGGCAACTGTTTCTGTGCAAAATGGCCGGTGAGCCAGTACAGCACAAAAAAGACGAGGGGAATTCTGTAACTGACAAGCATGTCCTTTACTTGTTAAAGAAATTGAAAAAACTGGATATCTACACAATGTTTTGTGTAAGTTCCTGTGCTTAATGCTCATAGGTAAAGGTAATGAGATCATTACTTTTCTTAATATTTTTTAAAAGGATACTCATATGAGTTGTACATCTTGTTAGAATTACCCTTTGTCAGTTTCATGTGTAAAGACGCATGTTTTAAAGATCAGGAGTCTGCTGTCATGGGCTGGGTGTTTACTGTAGATGCAAGTGACTTAGGTATTCACTAGCTTTAATATATTTTATGAAGACATTTAGTAGCTAATTCCACCTTTCCCTTTGCAGGGAGGCAACCCCCCCCCTGCACCCCCCTTGTGGGGGCACTGCACCCCCCCCCCCACATGCCCCGCTACTTCTGTATACCAACTCCCACATCACACTACATTGAGGAAGAGGGTAAACAAAGACTACACAAGAATATTCCTGCTATCACAGGCATTCTCATGCTCTATCCCTCTTCCTGGAGAAGCAAACAAAAGTCAGATGTGTTCATCAACAATCGATGTATGCATGATGTCACTGGCAAATTTGCACTGAATGCCAATCATGCATCATTTGCTTAGCACATTAGAGGCATTAGGCTTGTCAGTCACTCTGGCCACACCCATTCCTGCACAAAACGGACGGTGAGCCAGTACAATTCAACATTGCCCAATTAAATGTGTTTAACATATTTAATTTATGTAATTGCCCTATTTGATGTGCATTCCCACTGCTGGTAATGTATCACATTCAAACTAGCTAGTTAGTGTTCCCCATAAGGTTTGCTGTCAGTATGCAAAAGAGTTAAAACGTAGTTCTACTTAAATTTTTATTTGTTGATTTATTTTGAGTTAAATTAGTCAACTGCTTATTTATTTAGATTTTCATTACACATTAATAGGAAAGCTTCATGTACTTTTGAGCATCTTTCTTATATAAATGTTTGAAACAAGAATCTATATAAATGTTTGAGACAAGAATCATTCACATTGCTTTTATGTTATAGTCCACAACCTTTATCCTTGTGTCATTCCATTAGGCAAGAAATCTTCATATATTGTAAAAGAAAGGCTAGGATTCATGGTCAGTGGATCTGTGGAACAACTTGCTTTGAACAAACTAAGTCAAATTTCACTGCCCAACCATTTTGGGATACATAGCCCTTGCGCATTTCCACTGGAACAGCATCTCAGTAACTGGAGCAGTTCTGCACTGCTTCTATAAGTGCCCCACCAGTCTGTACTATGCAGCAGTGCTGGTCCTTGTAGTCCATGTACAGGTATACACATATGAACACTTACAATAACAGGCACAGATATACTTACATGCAGTCCTGTATTTCTCCACTAGATGGATATATTGGCAGTCATACTATCCTGATGTCTTAATAAAACAGCTCATCTAGCTGCATAACAAGCTTCATTAGCATAGGCCCCACCAAATGACTGTTGCATGTGCATAGAACTCAGAAAACCTTACTGATGAGCAGTGATGGGCTGTGTTACTGAGGAGCAGCCTGTCTATGAATTGTAAAAGGCTTGATTGTACACAAGGCACCTAGTCCTCTCTTATGTAATATGCAAGTTGACTGTGAATCCTGGTCAAGGACTTTAAAGATTTTATATCTTGGTCTCATTAATAATTTGAGCTTTTGTGGCTGGTGTTTTCCCCGTCAAGCTTCTTTAACACTAGGCATCTGCCTTGAATTCATTGACTTGTAATTATTAGGAATGGAAATTGGTAGAACTCCTAAATGTGAAGAATGTTTAATGCAGATAAACTTTTTGTAAGAAGATATACTAGCAACAAACACTTAAACTATCTAAAGAAAAAAAATCTGTTAAAATGTGTGTCTAACAATTTTGGAAAATACTAAAGAAGCTGGTATGGTGTATGAGAATAATTTGTTCCTTGAGAGTAGTATAGTTTCTCTTTATTTTTATTTCGGTTTTCATGTGTTACACTTTTCAAGTACAGTAGAAAGTCAATTATCTGAACAATTGGGACCTAGGGTAGTTCGGATAATCAAACATATACTTGAACACATACACACGCACACACACACACACACACACACACACACACACACACACACACACACACACACACACACACACACACACACCTAAAGCCCTTACAACAACCTAAACAGAACAGGTGAAGTAGCAAAATTTTAACAAGTAAAGCAGCAACCTTAAAGTTCGTGGCAGTACAGATGCAGCTCACACACACATACACCCATAACAGGTAAAGCAGCAGCCTTAAAGTTCAGTGACTCATACACTTGTTATAAATAGGCAGCTGTGAACGTTAAATTTCACCCAGTAACATACAGGTGAAACATCAAAATTCCGTGAAAGTTAAATTTCACGTGTTTGTACAGATGCAACTCACAAACGTACAGACGCAACCCTTAGGAAGGCTGTGTTGGGATAATTGATGATCTGAAGTAGGATATTCATTTGTCTGCAACCTGTGGGTTATGGATCCGATATCGGATCCGAACCGGCATGGTTTTCCAGCTATGGATCCAAGCTCTCAGCTCCTCCCCTCACCCATAATGCCCTGCTCTACCCTCATGACCTCAGATCTTGTTTGCCGCGCTGGTAACTGGATGTGGGTACATAGCTCTCAGCTAAGTGAACTCTTTTCTTGTTTAAAAATAGAAAATTTTTTGTTTCTTTAACTAAATTTGTGTGAAAGTAGTAGGTTTCCCTTTAATATAGACTGTTTTGAGTTTATTTTAAGTTAAAGTAATAATTTTTATTCCCTCCCCTCGCTGTGCGTAGAGTGTGTGTGTAGGCCTGTGTGTTTTTTTTTGTTGTTTAAGTTACTTTCTGTAACTTTAGGTTTTATAGATTATGGCTGAACAGCCTAAATCTATATTTTCGAAATGCTCCGAGTGTGGCCATAAGCTCTCACCGGCTGATGGCCACACTCGGTGTGTTAAGTGTCTTGGGGTTGAACACCTCACATCTGGTTGTTCCATTTGTGCAGGGTTCAACCCCAGGGCACTGAGGGAGCGGAGGTCCAAGCTGGTCTTGGCGGGTCTTTTACCGCCGGACACGGCCCGCCTCCACTCCTTCGGGGACTACTGTTTCTGCAGTTGTTCCCCCTGTGGCACCCCCTCCTGCTCCTGGGACTCAAACTCCCGCTTCTGGAGAGGAGAGGGATGCAGCTAAAAAGGACCGGAGGGAGAAGCACCAAGCGGCGGGCCGAGACCTCTGTTTCGCCCCGCCAGCCAAGCGGCTTCTCCCGGCTCTGTCGGTTCGGTCTCCTCCTTCTCGGCCCGGTCCCCTGTGTGCTTCTCACCGGGTCCTGAGGAGGAGGAGACCCGATCTCCGCCGAGGCTATCGAGGAGGCACTCCAGGCCTACCTCGGTAGCCTCTTCGAGATCTACCCATAGCCTTTCTGATGCTGATCTGGACCGGATGATGAGAAGGTTCATCCAGGCCCAGATGCAGATGGGAGTGTTTGCCTCCCCCTCGGGGAGCTCAACACCCTTTTAAGCCTATTGCTCCTTCTCCGACCCGCTATCCGGGTTCGGAGCAACTGGAGCCGAGCAGCTTCGGAGCCGGGGGAAGGTCGGAGCCGATAGTACTTGGTACTTCGGATCCGACCCTGCCCTCGAAAAGTGCCGGACCCGATCTCGGAGCCTGGATCCGAGCCGGATCCGGGGATCAGTGCTCCTTCGGCGCCGTCTGTGTCGGAGCGCACTGTCCCTTCGGATCCGAGTGCTTTGGCGCCGGCTCCGATCCACTCTTCGGATCCGAGGGGGAGCCGATTGTCGGATCCTTTGGTCGAGGTCGGCTCCCCTTCGGCTTTTGATGTAGTGGAGAGGGCTCTGTTGAGGGTCACCGGAACCCCGGCACTTGCTTCGGCCCCGTCCCGCGCTCCCTCTGCACTGGGCCAGGCTTCCACCATCCGGCCCCTGGAACAGCCCGTTTCTGTGCCCCAAGTTGCTCCCATGGAGCAAATTGCTGCTTGCGAGGACTCCTCTGACAGCCCCCCAGAGGAGGCCCTCGCAAGCATACGCAAAAGGAGGCACATTGACTCCCGAAGTCTCTCACTGAAGACGCTGACTTGGAGGAAGGGAAGGCTCCCCACGGTCACCCCGAGGATGTCTCCTTCGGAGACATCATGGAAATGCTCCGTTAGGGGGTGGTCTGCCCCAAGTCTTCCTCGGACGAGTCTGTGTTCTTGGAGGCATTCAAACGGGCCCGTCTACCTCTTGGGTGTCCTCTGCCGACCCCTGGTGGACCTTATTACCACCAGGGCGTGGAAGGAACCGGACACCGTGGAGCCAATTCCCAAAAGACCGGATAGGATCCTTAGTCCGCCTCCGACAGGACCCATTGGAGTAAGGGGCCTCCTGTAGATGCCATGTTGATGGCGGCGCCACAAAGAGGGAACTGGCTCAGGAGAGTCCTCAGTCCACCCACCGAGCAAGGAGTCTCGGATGATGGACCGCTTGGGGAAGCGGATGTTCAGTTCGGCGACCTTCTCGGTAAGGGCGCTGAACTATTTGGCACATGTTATTCGGATGCAGCGAGATCTTATTAAGGAATACGCTGCATCCCCCCCTGAGTCCATTTCGGAGGAGGACAGAGTTCTGCACTCCACCAAAATGGCCACTCTTAGGTCAGTCACAAATACTTCTATGCGGCTACTCTCCCATGCAACGGAGGGCGCGCTAGAGCTGCGGGACAGGACTGGTCACTAGACGCCAGGCCTGGCTCCGCCACTGCGATTTTTCTGAGACCTTCAAGGCGCCGCTTTAACGCCCCTTTGATGGTTCTGCTCTGTTTGGCAAGACCGCTCGAGACGTTGACCCAGAGCGAGAAGGACGGGAAGACGCTGTCTGCCGTCGAATCCGCTTCTCTGCACCCCAGAGGCCCTATTCTAGGAACCAAAAGGGTCAGAAGAAGATGTGGTTCCGAAGTCGCAGCAGTCCCAGCCTGCTCCGGACAACCAGTCCTTCCGTGGCAGAGGAGGACAGGGAGGACGCCGCCCTAGAGGCAGAGGGGCTCCCAGAAACTTCGGGTCCAGGGAACCTTTCTCTGAACGGCCCGCAGCAACCCTGAGGTTGCCCGACTGCTCTACTCTGGAGGCAGTCGGGGACGTTCGGGCACCTAGCGGCATGGGAGTCCATAACATCGGACCGCTGGGTTCTCCAAATCATATCCAGGGATATCGCATTCCTTTCCTTCACCTTCCAAAGTTGAAGTCCCTCCCAGACGCTCCACCCGGTCAACGGGAGGCCGCTTTGGCAGAAATTGGCCATCTGCTAAAGAAAAGAGCCATCCAGCCCGTTCCCCAGACCAGATCGGATCAGGGTTCTACTCCAGATTCTTTTAGTGCCAAAAAGACGGGGAACTAAGACCAATCCTAGACCTCTCTCTCTTGAATCTGGCAGTCCCCAAAGAAAAATTCAATGGTCACTCTGCAATCTATTCTCCCCTTCTGGGAGAAAATCACTGGATGTGCTCGATAGATCTCAAGGACGCTGACTACCACATCCTGATGGACAGGCGCCCAGGAGGTTTCTCCGCTTCCGGCTGGGAGCCAGTCACTACCAGTTCGGGTCCTTCCCTTTGGTCTCACCACAGCCCCCAGGGTGTTTACCAAAGTACTAGCAGTGGTAGCGGCCCACCTGAGGCTTCAGGGGTGCAGGTCTTTCCCTACCTGGACGACTGGCTCCTTACCGCCCCAACAAGGCATCTACTTCTCTTGGCGAGACTCCTTTCTCCATCTTGCTCCATTTCTGGGCATCACAATAAATACAAAAAGTCCAACCTGGCCCACACAGCTCTTAGATTTCATAGGGGCCAGACTAGACACAAGGAGTTTACGAGCCTTCCTCACTGCGGACAGAGTTCTAAATCTGCAGCTCCAGGTGCGGGCCATTCTCCATTCAAGTTCTGTTCCAGCGGAGTTGGTCCTGAGGGCTCTAGGGTCCATGGCTTCGGCTATAGCACTTCTTCCTCTTGCCAGGCTCAATATGCATTCTACAGTGGACGCCTTAGTACAGTGGTCATACCTTGCTCTCCCCATGCATCATCCCATAGCGATCAGCAAGGCTTGCAAGCGGTCCCTCTTGTGGTGGCTCCACTCCCGGATCTCCACGAGGGTCGCCCATTTTGTGCTTCTCCTCTCGCCACGGTGACCACGGACGCCTCCCGCCTCGGGTGGGGGGCACTTTGGGCCGGACAGTCCAAGGCACGTGGAACGATTCAGAGACCTTACTGCATATCAATGTTCTAGAGATGAGAGCAGTGCTCTTAGCGTTGCTAGCACTTCAGGACTTTCTTCCCTTGGGAACAATTGCAATTCAATCGGACAATATGTCTGTTGTCTGGTACATCAACAAGCAAGGGGGAACAAGGTCTTACCCTCTTTGTCGAGAGGCCATGAGAGTTTGGGAATGGGCAATCTCCACCAATCGCTTTCTCATAGCAACGCACATTCCGGGTCGGTCCAACATCCTAGCGGACAAGCTCAGTCGCACCATTCTGACCCCTTACGAGTGGTCTCTCAATTGTCAAGTAGCGAACGCATATTCGCACGGTGGGGAACCCTTCATGCGATCTTTTGCTTCTCCCTCAAACACCAAGTGCGACAGTTTTTTCGCTCTAATACCTCCTCCCGGAGGTACCCCAAGAGACGCTCTGGTGCATGCTTGGCCACCCGGTCTTCTGTATGCCTATCCACCCTTGCCTCTGATGCTGCAAGTTCTTCAGAAAGCCTCTCGGTGGGTTGCAGAATGATTCTCATTGCTCCATTCTGGCCTCGACAGATCTGGTTCCCTTCCTAAGGTCTCACTCGGTGAATCCTCCTTGGATTCTAGATCCCATTCGGATCTGATATCCCATCCATCCTGCATTCCTCCTCCGAACCTGGACAACCTGAAGCTGACCGCTTGGCTGCTCCAGTTCCACTCTTGATAAGGACTCGGTATTTCTTCACCGGTAAAGGCTATTTTGGTGGCGGCTCATAAACCATCCACTAGAAAGGTTTACGAAGCAAATGGAAACGCTTTCTATGTGGGCGGAGCGGCAAGGCCTAAATCCCTTCACGGTTCCTCTCCCTGTAGTGCTTGATTTTCTAACCTCTCTCTTTAATGATGGTGCCAGCAGTTCCACAGTCAAAGTTCAACTGGCGGCAATTTCTCACTATCACATTGGTCAAGAGTCTAATCCTCTTATGTCAGCCAAATTGTGCAAAACATTTCTTAAAGGTACTTTCCTTCTCAGGCCCCTATAAAACAAGCAGTTCCTCCTTGGGACCTTTCTTTGGTCCTACAGGCCTTGACCGCTCCCCTTCGAGCCCGCTGCTACGGTGGATCTCAAATTCTTGTCCTACAAGACAGCCTTTTGGTAGCCATTACATCAGCCAAGAGAGTTTCTGAACTTCAAGCTTTATCAGCTAAACCTCCTTACTTGGTATTTCATCCGGACCGTGTCTCCCTCAGGACCAACCCGTCCTTCCTTCCTAAAATCGCTTCTGAAGCAAACATCAATCAATCCATTAACCTCCCTGTTTTCTTCCCTAAGTATGAAAACAAAGGTGAATATAAGCTACACTCACTAGATGTTCACAGGCAACTTAGATTTTATTCAACAGGACAGCTGGTCATAGGCAATCCGACCAGCTGTTTATTTCCTTTGCAAAATTCAATTTGGGCAAGCCAATTTCTAAAGTTTCTCTGTCCCGCTGGATTTCACAGTGCATTTTATTGGCTTATCAAGCGTCAGGAAGGCCCGCACCGGGGTGTTCATGCCCATTCAACCCGGTCAGTATCTACCTCGGCAGCCTTCAAGGCTAGGATTCCTCTAGATGATATTTGTGCAGCAGCCACGTGGGCTTCATCTCATACATTTATTTCTCACTATAAGTTGGATCTTGCATCTAGGGGTAGAGCATCCTTTGGCTCATGGGTGCTCGGAATATCCTTCCATGATGGCCGCCCAAGATTCAGGTAGCTGGGGACTCTGTCCCACAGGTTGCAGACAAATGAATATCCTACTTCAGATTTAGAAGTTATGTACTCACCATAACGTTCCATCTGAGTAGGTGTATTCATTTGTCTGCACCCATCCCGCCCTCCTATCCCCCTGGCCTTTCAGTTTCCTGCATATTCCTTGTTACCCTTTTTAGGGTATTGTTGCTTTGGCAAACTCGATCTGAGGTCATGAGGGTAGAGCAGGGCATTATGGGTGAGGGGAGGAGCTGAGAGCTTGGATCCATAGCTGGAAAACCATGCCGGTTCGGATCCGATATCGGATCCATAACCCACAGGTTGCAGACAAATGAATACACCTACTCAGATGGAACGTTATGGTGAGTACATAACTTCTAATTTCCAATGATTGACATTCGGATAATCAATGCACTGTATATTAATGTTAACCTAATCACTCGAATAAGAAGGAAACGCAATGGCACATTGTGGCAAAAACTCATCAAGCCACAACTCACTGAATCAATATGATTACCTGGAGTTTATATGAATTTGGGAGGGAACATACCCCCACCGCAACCAGGGCAGAAGTTTTTAATTTCTGGGAAGACAGACATTAAATTATCTTTGATGCAGTGAATTTCTGCATCAGTGAGCTGTGACTCTAGTCGGAGTTAAACCTGATTATAAAGTTATTTTCAAGTCACTATATTAATTTGAGAGATTAGTTAAATATTTACTGCTGATGTGTATATCTTTGAAGACGTGTAAAGGAAATAATAAATGGTCAAAAATGTATGCAGCTTGTACTATATAATGGCAAAGAACTGAACAGATGTTGCCTAATGGACCTAGCAAAGAGACCAGTCCCCTTCCACACTAATCAGAGGACCTTTTGACCTTTTAATGTTTCAGTAATTTTTTTAAGTGTTTATTTCTCTTTCATACTTTTGACTTAGTGTATGAATCAGCAATGTTTTTAAACATTTGGTAATAGATATATGGGTGTGTCAGCACTGAGAGCTAGAATGAAACAGCTCTGCCCTTTTATATAATTTGACATTGCTTGAGATTTTCTTTTCATGGAGAGAGTTAGCGACACTTTTGATTAGTGCTCTCTGTCAGTGAAATAACTGATAAATAGTTAAGACTGTAAAAGTTATCAGATTGGGAAAAAACAGTTACTGACTAGTAATCACACTGCCTGGGTGCCAGCAAGGAAGACGAATGGAGAAAGTAAGAGAAAATTTGTCAGAGAAAGGCAAAAGAGCTCTAGTGGGGAGATCCTTGAAACTGTGCATTAAAAAACTGTTTAAATTTCAGCTTTATAACAAAATATGGATTCCAGCATTTTAGAGGAAAAATATAAATAAAATACATTCAGAGGTGTTTAAGATAAGTGACATACTTAAGAAATACATAAAAAAATGGACCCCCCCCCAGAAAAAAATGGAAGAATCTTTAAGAAGTTGTTCAGATGAGCTGATAAAAATGCAGAAATCAGAAGCTAAAATGATGGAAACTGGCTGAGCATGATGTTTTTTCAAGAAGAAATGTTACAGGTGGACTTCCAAGATGGCTGCATGTTGAGTAACAGCTTATTTCTGGCTGTCTGAGTGTGAAAACAAAAACTCAGCAGAGAAGGCCAGTAGACTTGTGTTTATGGGTATATTTCAGTAACTGTCTAGTAAGTGCACTGCCTGGATGCCAGGAATAAAGAAATATAGAAGACCTGGAAAAAATCAGCTACAAAAAGTGAGGAAGAAACACTGACTGGGAAAAGTTCTGCAGCTGTTCAACAAAAAGTAATGCAACCTTCAGACATGACTTCCAATAACCTACAGTAAGATATAAGACAATTCCATATAGACCTGGTTAAAATAAACAAAACAGTGATGGAGTATATCAAAACAAACAACTAAAGACTGGAAAAAATGGAAGAAGCTTTAAACAGATATTCAGATGAGAAGCTAAAGCTGCAAAAATCAGAGGTCGAAATGAAGAAAAGGCTGGCTGAATATGAGAGTGCTCAGGAACAGATGTTTCAAAAAGTAATAGAATTAGAGGACAGTGCATGCAGGGAAAACCTGAGATTTTCAGCTATACCAGAGAAGCTGGAAGGAACAGACTGCATTAATTTTATGAATAAGCAGCTGGACTGGTATTTCGCAGCAGGAGTTGTTAGTTGAAAGGGCACATTTTGTGTATGTTCCAAACCTGGCTATAAGAAAGCAGCCTAGACCTTTAATAGTAAAGATGCAATCCTACTAGCAGAAGGAGTTGATTCTGACAACTGTGGCAGAAGGTCAAAGTACTGAAAGTGTGAGACAGCAGAGTGATTGCTCATTGTACACCAGACAGAAAAGGATCAAATTTATTCCACTTTTCAAGGAATGTTGAGATGCAGGGGTGAGATTCAAACTGCTGTACCCAGCTGTCTTCAAGGTATTCTTCCCTGGAGGGACAAAATAATTTTTTGATGAAGTACATGCTAAGGAGGAAATGCAAAAGTTTGTCCAACAAAAAATAAGCTGTGTAACAGAAGGAGATTCTGCTTCTTTCTCTTCTGGTAATAAAGACAACAGAGAGACTATACCTGTGAAACTTTTTCAAATTTTCAACAGAAAATGTTGGCGAGAAGGAAGGGAGCACGAGAGTAGACTAGAAGAACTGAGAGTATGTTGGAAATGAAGCAGAGACAGGATTTCAGAGAAAAACAGTAATAAACCAGTAACTTAATATGGGATTACAATGCAATAGTTATATTTGTGAAATATGACAGAACAAGAAAATCTGGTAATATTGGACTTTTTCAGAATTTCTTGGACTTATGGTTTACTCTAAAGCGTATGCCTTACTTTAATGTTCAGAAAAGTGCTTTGGGTTGAGAAGAGGAGGGAGAAAGTTAACTGTAAGTAAAGATTTTTTTTCTTAAATAGTACCAGTTTTTTGGCATGTGGTTTTCTTTGCATGTTATAAAGTAAAGTTCTTCTCCAGTTAGTTGTACATGTAATGGGAGATGTACACAGGTGCTGCTGTTCTTCTCTTTCTTTTCTTTCTCCCTTCTTCTGTCTTTCTTCTTGTTCAGTTTTAAGAAATGTAGGCACTTTAATGTAAAAAAATCCTGTTTAAAAACCATGATAAAAGAAAAAAATAATCTGCTTTTTCTCATTCTTGCATGGGGGAATGACTGTATTAAAGACCTTAGATTGATTTAGTAACATGTTTTAAGAGAGAACAAGTAAATGAAAAAGAACATTGAGTATTATGAGGCATTTTTCTAGAAAATGCATGTATGCTCAGTAACAATTCTGCAGCTGGTCTTCATGTTTCCATGGAAACGATCTGATAAAGAGAAACTGGCTGTCTGATTCTCATGTCTCCATGGAAACAATCTGAAAAAGAGAAACTAGCTACAGTCTGGTGGAGAGTGATTGGCTAGGAAAAAAAGAGAAATTGGATAGGAGGCAATGTTTTCTAATTGCATTCAGGGGGTTTCCCAAGGTAGATAATGTTCTCTGAAAGCATTCAGGGGCTTTCCCAAGGTAGTTAATGTTCTCTGAAAACATTCATGGGCTTTCCCAAGGCAGTTAATGTTCTCTGAAAACATTCAGGGTTTTTCCCAGCTGGGAGAGCTATCCAGATAAGACAAAACCAATCAGCAATTAGTAGAAGCACAGGCTGCACCATGTGTCTTACCATGGATGATCTTTTTTAGGTTACCTCAAGCCTATAAGTGTGGCTGTCAGTATGGGACTATTGTTCCTATTAGGAGGGTAAAACTTCAATATTTAAGGTGTACATAGGTTTTTGTGTTTGTATTAAGTTAATAGATTTTAGGGGGGATTGGGGGGTCTGTTTTTTTTTTTCATTTTTTGAGAACTTTCAATAAAACATAAAGTTTTATAAGATGTGACATAGGCTGAAATGGATATGACAGGAAACATCTGTATAAAAGTTCAACCGGCCAAACAATGAATGCATGCAACACAAAGGCTGGAACTAGATATTTAACAAAAAGGTGTTATAAATAAAAGGTGGGAATAATAACTTTTTAATAAAATGATGCTTTCATTAATGCCTTTAAATGTAAATGGCCTCACAGATAAATACAAACAAGAAAGAGTTGTGAGCTATATTAAAAAAATGGAGAGTGCAATTGGCTGTTACAGAGGACACACGTAGAAAGAATTAAACATGTGAATTTGATAAAGAAAGGTTTTCAAGAAGGTTATTCAGCAGAATACCTGGACAAAGAAAAAGAGGAGTAATTATATTAATTGCAAGAGGGGCTCCAATAGTGATAGAAGTAGATGAAAAAGATAATAAAGACAGATTTGTAGTGCTAAGGGGCTACTGGCAAGGGAGGAGGATTACAATGGCTAGTATTTGTATTCCACCTAAAACTGCTATAATGGAGCATCAGAAACTTTTGGGGTAATAATCAGTTTTCAGCAAGGGATATTACATTTAAGTGGAGACTAGAATTTGATTTGCAGCAGTGAAGATGTGTCTGGGGGCCCAGAAGGGAAAATATAACAAACAACAGAGGGTAGATTTTTGAAGAAATTTATGAAAATATTTGGCACGGAAGATGTGAATTCAGTAATAGGAGTTTGGAGAGAATTTACATATTATTCCTAAGATATAAGAACTGGGCTAGGCTAGACAGGTTTTACATTTCACAGGAATATGTACATTTAATTGAAGGTCTTGATACTCACCCAAAAACTGTTTCAGATCATGCGTCAGTAATAGCTAAAAGAAAAACATTGGCTAATGAAATAAAAATAAGACATTGGCACTTTCACACCTATCTGTTGAAAAGAGAGGAATTTAAGGAATGGATAGTGGAGATTATTCAGGAGCTATTAGAGAAGATATAAATTTCTTCTGAAAATATAGCTAGGGAGTTTGATAAAATTAAAGTGGAGTTTAAAAATAGGGTGGAAATAAAATAAAGTTAGCTATGGTTAAGAAGTAACAAGAATTATTTAGAGGTATTGACAAATGTTAAAGTATTGCAGAATTGGGAGAATTTCACAGAACAAGAAGAGGATCAGCTGCAGAATGCTAGGCAGAAAATAAAGGATCACCTCAATAATATGCATGAGCTTAGAAAGATTGCTGTTAGGAATTGTTTTTTGGTAATAACACTAGAACACAAAAACTTTTAGCACAACGACTCAGGTAACAGAAAGTAGAAAGGGCTGTCGCCAGACTTAGGGAGCCTATAACAAGGAAGGTAACGAGATCCTAGAGGTATTAGAAATATTTTGGAAATTCTATGAGAGTCTATATAAAGCAGAGAAATATGAGAATCAAGAAAAGGTACAAATGGAAATGTTTATGGAAGAATTAAATATGCCAAGGTTAGAGGTAGATGAGGCTTAGTTGCTAATGGTTAGGAGATGAGATAAAAATTGTGATGTTATAACCAGTCTACAGGAAGGTTCCAGGAATAGATGGTATTCCTGTGGAAGTTTGGAAGCTAAGAGGAAAAAAATGATAAAGATCTGGAAGGTTTTGTTTAACAGTATCTTAAGAAGAGGAGAAGTACAACTGCCCTGGAAGAATGTAGTGGTAGCTGTAATACCTAAAGAGGGTAAAGATCCATCCAATACAGCTTCATACAGGCCCATTTCAATCCTAAACCATGATTATAAAGTGTTCATGTTTGTAATGGCTAAAACAATGGCAAAAGTAATGCCAAAACTGATAGATATGGATAACTGTGGTTTTGTAGAGGGGAGGCAAACATTTGACAACATTAACAGAACACTGATGATCCAGAGGGAAGCAGAATGTAAGAAAACAAGTCCATAGGTGTTTACTAGGCTAATGACCACAAAGGCCTTTTTAAGCCTAGCCATGCATCCCAAATTTCTGACAAGTTCTGATACCCTTGATAAGTGTAAGCATGGGCCTGGGAGATGAACCATTTACAGGTTACCTGTCTGCATCAGAGACATAGGTGCCAAACCAGGGATGAATTTCCAGTTTCCCATCCAGTTGTCCAAGTTGCACTTGAATTGGATTGGGGAGGAACTCTGTTTCACATGGATTGGGAGCCTGTTCCGTGGATGTGGTAGTCTCTGGGATACATACCTATCTCTCTAGTAGATCCTATTTATATCACAGACAAGGTTTAAGTCTTTAGAATGGGTAATTCTGGTACTGTTTGTTTTGTGGATATGCAGGAGGTCCATCAGAGTGGGTCTGACAATGCCCTGTATGCCAGGCATAGATCTCCCCTCAAAAGCCTGTAGGAGACAGAATACAGGGATAGGGCCTTGAGGTAGTGTGCATAGGACATATTACTTACACCCTGTATTCTTTTAGTGAGGAACCTCTGTGGACATTCTGGTTATTGGATATGCCTGGTTAGGTACATACCAAAGGGGGCATTGTACTCAATGATAAGTCTGATTAATGCCGAATACAGTGGAACAATGACTTCCTTGGACTTAGATGCCATACCATTGTTTATACGTTGCGCAACATAGAATGATTTCCTCACCACTGTAGACACGTGATGATCAAAGGATAGATTACTATCTCTGTGTGTCCCTGGGGTTGTCAGACTAAGCTGGGACTTTATGAGCAGGGCAATGGAAGCATTTGCATTTTGTGAAAAAAAATTATAAGCTTGATTAGGAAGATGTATGAGGGATTGGAAGCAAAAATTAAAGAGGGTGGGGTCCTGTCTGATAATTTCTGCTTGAGTAGAGGAACCAGGCAGGGGTATTCTCTTTCCCTTTTATTATTTGCAGTTTATTTGGAACCAAAGAAAATAAGGGACTCAGAAATTCAAGGATATACTTGGTATGATAGTCAAGAAAAGCTGGCTTTATTTGCAGATGATATAATTTTATAACTGACAAAACCAGAAAAACACATTACAGTGTTGTGGAACATTTTGAGACAGTTTCATATCTTTTCAGGATACAAAATTAATGAAGTAAAACAAAGGCAATAGCAGTAAATTATGTACCCACACATGAACTGATTCAGGAATGCCCATATTTATTGGGACATGATAAAATGAAGTATTTAGGAGCATGGATTACAAATGATTCTAGTGTGGCAGCTAAGGATATGTGGGAAGAGACTAAACAAAAGATAATACAAAAACTGAGAAAATGGAAGCTTTTTATATGGATAGTAAGATACAAGCACCTAAAATGTTTTTAGTCCTTTTCGTCTTATACACAGGTCAGGCATATTTTTATCAACCAGAGGAGAAATTGTGGGTAGCCCTTATTAAAGAACTGAAGGACTTTTTTCTGGGAGGGGAAGACAGCAAGAGTCAAGTGTGATAAGCTGATTCTTCCAGTAGAACAGGGCAGCTTGAGATTACCCAATTTGAAGGGGTATTTCAGAGCTACACAGTTAAGACTCCTATACATAGCACAAGCAGAAAACTATAATTCAAAGGAAGGGATGATGATGAAACGGGGGGGGGGGCGCTGAAGAAACAAGGAGAGACACTGGAATTTGGGATGCATGCTTTTAAGGAGAATAGCAATAATCATGCAGAGTATTATATCCATAAAGTAGCAGAAAGTATTCTAAGAACTAAACCAACACGGAAATGGAGATTCTGCGGATAGGGATTACTGCAATTAGGGGTACAGACAGTATGCAGGAGGGGGCTGGAATTTATTGGAGAAGACTGGCAAAGGAGCCAATATTTTGGGAGCAAATAACTAGAGAAGGAAAGATGATAGAATGGGAAGATGTCAATAATTTATTTGGACTGCAGGTTAGTGATTGCCTTCCATATCAGCGATTGATGTCAGCTTATAGGCAAAGAGAAAGAAATAGTGGGGTTCTAAATGGAAAACCAGCACTGGAAGAGTTTTTAATATAATCTAGTACAGAAGCTGCCATTAAAAAAGAAGTAATTATTAGAGCCTATAAAATATTGCATGATAACTAGAAGAATCAATCAGAGGAGGTTAGAAAGGATTGGGAAGAGAGAGTGGATAAGCAAGTCACAAAAAACAATGGGGGGTATATGTATGTCTCTGAAATATGCAACACAATCTAGAAGATTTAGGATTTTTGAATGTTTACATGGATATTTTTATACCCCAAGTAGACTCCAGAGAATTTTTCATCAAGCAGACAGCAAATGTTGGAGGTGTGAAGGAGTAGAAAGAGGTAGTTGGAAACATATTTTCTGGGAGTGTGGTGACTTGGCAGACTTTAAGGAATCCCTGCGAGATGCACTGTCGGAGATGCTGGGTGGCAGATTTGTCTGACGAGGTAGATGATTATTCTGAGCTGTGACACAGAATCGGAATTGCTTAGACACGGTAAAGCCCTGTTGTGTCTAATAATAATGGCTCCCAAAAAAGCAATTACTAGAAAATGGCAATCAAAATCTAAACCAACTATTCTGGAAGTAGTGAATATAGTAACAGAGATAAAACAACTAAAACTGAGATCTTTAGAAAGGGATAGGCGCAAAACTACATATGAAAAAATGGGAATTGTGGGAAAAATACATACAAGGGAGGAATGAGGTTTAAAAGGCATCAGGACTTAAATAAGCTATATAATGTTTGAGTGAAAAAATTGGGTAGATTATAGGTGATGTATAATGTTTGCAATTGGGATTGTGGCAGTATAGTTTGTGATGTAAAATGCTTGCAAGTAGGATTGTGTCTGTGTAGCTTGTTTTCATTTCTATAAATGTATGATTGCCTATGTAATAAGTGATGGTTTAATAAAGATGCTTCTTGTTTAAAAATAGCAGGAATTAAATAATTTATGTAATATTGCTTAGGTTATATAATATATAACAATGTATGTGAAATATAATGTTTATGTTAATATAGTCTGATTACTTTTGTTTGAATGTAAATTTGGGTATGTCACAAGTGATAATTCAATAAACATGTTTGAAAAAAAGAAGAAATGTTTCAAAAAATAGAATTAGAACGTTCTTCTGCAACAACCTGTGTAGCATCTGCTTGAATCCCTGTTGCTTGCAGCCAACTGGTTATATAACCAGTAGCCTAAAGTGTAAGTCGCTTGTAACCATTTTATCACCTAACCAATAGCCTTGAAGTGTCAGTTTTGCTGTTGTGCAGGTGCGACTGATAGGTTATCAGAGTGCTATAAAAAACAGAAAAAGGTGTGGTTTGGCTCAACTATATGTACGTATGTTCTGTGTGTTTGCGTGCTATTTCCATGCCATGAGTAAATTGGCTTCCTCTTCACTCATGTGCTTATGCTTGTTTTGAATTTGAGTTTACTTCTCAAGAAGAAATGTTTCAAAAAGTAGAGTTAGAAGGTTTTACTGCAACTACTTGTGTACCATCTGCTTGAATTCCAATTGCTTGCAGCCAATTGGTTACATAACCAGTAGCCTAAAGTGTCAGTTGCTTGTAATGAGTTGCTCACATTACAATAGCCTTGAAGTGTCAGTTGCTCTGTTGTGCAGGTGTGACTGATAGGTTGTCAGAGTGCTATAAAAAAGAGAAGGGTGTGGTTTGGATCAACTACATGTATGTATGTTCCATGTGCTTGCTTGCTATTTCCACGCTATGAGTAACTCTACTTCTTCTTTACTCATATGTGCTGATGCCTATTTTGAATTTGAGTTTGAGCACAGTACATTTTAGCAGCCAGATTTTTGAGTTTTATTGTATTTGAACTGAATGTAGCAAAATTGGATTTTATTACTAAATTGGAGTGGTGTATGGCAAAAACAGACTTTTGTTTATTACACAGACTTTTAATTTTATACATCAAGAATGAACTTTCTTACTGTAGTTTAAATGTAGATGGCAAAAATGGACTTTCAGCATTAATCACGCATAAAGTAGTGGATGTTGCATATATATTATGAAGGGCGATATGATTGTTGAGCTCAACATATGTGTGAAGGACTTGTGAAAACTTTGTTGCCAAGGTGTTATACAATTTACTGTGCTTTATATTGGGTGAGTACATTATAATTAAATCTGTTAAGAGAAAAGCAACATAAACACATGTAGAATTAATTTCTAATTACTTTACTAGTGTGGTTAATGGACACGTATTAGTGGAAACGGGATTGTAATGAACATTTTTTCTTTTCTTGGGAGTGGGGGGCTTATTGTCTTAATTTTGAGGTTAGTGTATGTGATGACTGTGACACACAAAAGTGGATGCTTAAAGGTTACATTTTGTTCAATGTGAGGACTTAAACATGACTGTGTAATCAACATTTATATAGGTGAATATAGTGTGGTGATTGCAAACTGCATTTGTGAACCACAGCTCTTAATGAGGTCCTTCAATCAGTACTAAAGCTTATTCTGAATTACTACGGAGAGCTTTTCAAGCCTTGTCTGCTCACTACTTTTCATGGAGATGCTTGAAGATCCCTTAGGATACTCTCCCAGATGTTGTTGCTGTGTTCCTGCTTAGCCTGAATGACCCTTAGAAGCTCAGGTAAGAAAACCTGTATGAAAAGTAAGGTTCTAAGTCTCCTGTGCCAGGCTTTCCCAGAGTTTTTTATGAAGGGCACATCAGGCAACACACTGTGAGGCATGCTCCAAAAGGTAATTGGAAACAGGGGAGGGTGCCTTTGAGTTTTTGACAACCATGTCTCATACAGAACTTAGGTCTTCCCAGCACAAAGCCATCCACTGTAGTAATTAAAAGGCATTAAGGCACTGTCCAGGAACTTGTCTTTCAGCTGATCAAATGCTGGTGCAATTTCCTCTGGTGCCAGGAAAGCTACTGCCATCAGTTGCGTTACAAGTATCTGGAAGTTTGCATTTTGTCTGTATTCTCCAGCCAGCCCCTGAGCCTGTGCCTGACTCCAGATTATTTGCCCAAAATGTTAGAGGCAGCCCTTACCCTTAGTGTTGGGAAGTGTTTCTGTGCAGTCTTAATGGCTGCTCTTTCAAAGTCAGTGATCACATAAAGTGGTTGAAGAGTCACTTCTGTGGTCTCAGCCAGTAGAGTTATTTCATAGGCATCTTCAAATTTCTTGCTTATGTGAGCATACACCATAGGTAGCACTGTGGTAGTACTTCCTGTACTAACCTTTCCACGGATTGTGTGTGAAGTAGTTTGCTTGGTTGGAAAAGTGCCACCCATTAGTCAGAAACGTGACAGCACAATATCAACATGTTTGTGTCATGTAGTCAGAAAAAAAGTAAAAATGCTCTCATTTTCATTTTAGCCTTGTTGTACGAGGAAATTTCTCTCTTGTTAGGAGTAGTCACTGGGATCCACATCTGAAAGGGTCAGTAGTGTTTCCCTAAATGTCTTGTCTGGTGTTGAAGATCTCATCCTGTTAATCATCTGCTTCATGACATATTTGACTGGTAAATGCTGCACAATCTCGGGTCAGCTTTAGCAGTAACTACATGACTAAATGTTAAGTTGTCAATCTCGCCTTCATTCTTGCTGGATGGGTTCGGAGCCGATCCTCGGCTCCGACTCGGCCACTTACTAAAGCTTGAGAGCTAATTTTACCGGCTCGAGGCAACCCTATATCCCATGATGCAAGGCGATAACTACCCAGATCTCGTTTGCCGCTTTAAGCGAGGTGCATTTTTACCGGCTCCTGGTAAGTTTTCAATTTTTCAGACTTTTAGTCACTCCCTTTCGTTTTAGTCCACTACTGTTATTGTCTTATCTGTTAACGGTTAGATTTTTAACCCTATCTCCCGTTAGTGGTTCCCCTTATCCAGTTATTTATCCCTTCCCCTAAGTTAGGCCTTAAGCCTCCCCCTTTCCTAATTTTTTGTCAAGGATTTTGTGTGGTGTTTGGGTGTGTTTGTATCCCTGTTTTATTTTTTATTTGGATTGGGTTTTTATTGCGTGTGTGGTGTTTTTGGTACTTGGTGCTCCCTCGACACTGTTATGTCGAAGGACACAAAGGTCTCAGGCTTCAAGAAGTGTGACTTGTGCTGTCAGAAAATGTCTCTGACAGACGGTCACACTTCTTGTGTTTACTGCCTGGGACCTCTGCACCTGCAGGACTCTTGTTCTGTCTGCCATGCCTTCAGCCCAAGAGTCCTGCAGGAGCACAGAAATAAACTAATACTGAGGGGCTTATTAAAGCCTGAGAGCTCCCCGACTAAGTCTGCTCCGGGGAAGCCCTCGAAACCAGTAAAGCCTTCGGCTCCAAGCCCTAAGCCATCGGCTACTGGTTCGCCTTCTGTGACGAGATCGACTCCGGCCGGAGCCGATCCTTCTGTGTCACAGCTTACAGTATCAGCTCCACCCGGTGCCGATACCACTAAATCTATGCACTCACTGTCGGCTCCGACTGGAGTCGACGTATCCTCTGCTCCTTCGGCTCCACCTACCTCCAGAAAGAGATCAAGACCCCCTTCGTTGGAGTCTATACATTCGGCTCCGAGATCACCCCTGCTCTCGGAGTGGAGCCATCGGAGCCGGTCTTCTCGGTCGTCCAGGCTGTCTGACCACGACCTTGAGAGAGTGGTGAGTAGGCTATTAAAGTCTCAGGCATTGGCCCAAATGCTCCATAGCCCATCTCATCAGACGGTAGCTGTTACACATCCACCTAACATTCCTCCTTCAACTTTCATACAGAGCTCGGAGCCGGAGCTCCTCGGAGCCATGACTGTTGTGGCTTCGGAGCCGATACCTCCCCCTTCGGCTCCATTGTCCTCTGCTCCGATCTCCTCCTTGATACCTTCATTGCAGGGATCTGGGTGTCTGGTCTTTTTCGTCGGCTCCGAGGGGGCGAGTGGCATCGGACCCTTGTCCGACCCCGTTCTCCCTCTCGGAGCTTCGGCGCTGGTGAGCTCTGCCCCGACATCAGCCTCGGAGCCGTCCCTGTCGGTGCGGCCTGGGGTTCCTATCTCTTCAGAGCGGGAGCCTTCTGGCCTCTCTGATGGGGAGCCTTCGAGGTGATGAGGAGTGTACTAGCCCCAGGGCGTAGTCAATGGTCAGTTCCATCAGCTCCTCCCACTACAGTGCCTGCTGACGTCTCTTCCCACTCTCTTGCTCCTGGACCCAGAGATCCAACGCCTCAGGTTTCCCCACTGGGAATATCTTCCTCTTCCGAGGCTTCTCCTGACCCGTCAGGTGAGCCTCCGCGTAAGAGGACATGTAAGAGGAAACATCTAGACTCCCCCGAGTCTATTACATCTGATACTGACTTGGATGAGTCGGAGGGATCCCCAAGGTCCCCCTCTGAGATGTCTCTTTTTCAGACATCCTTGAACTCCTTAAGCAGAGGGGGAACTGGCCTTCCCTTAATCCTTCCGAGGACGAGTCGGTATACCTGGAGGCATTCGGTTCTCAACCCTCCACCTCCTGGGTGTCTCCGCCTTTCGACCCTCTTATGGACGTGGTGGCTCAGAAGGCATGGATGGCCCCGGATTCGGTGGAACCCACTCCTCGGAGGCCTTCTAAATTCATCACGTCCCCACCTGATAGGCAATTTTTGACAAAAGGTGACCTGGTTGATGCCATGGTGGTGGCTGCAGCCACCAAGAAGGAACTAGCTGATGTCCTTCAAGGATGCATCTGCAGTCTTTACAAATGGGTTGTCCTGTCGTCAGGCAGCCCTTCGGTCGGCCGGATTCCAAAGTCTGGGTCTGGCTTCAGCTGGTGTCGCACTTCACCCGACGTCATTGCGGCAGTTATTCGGGTATAAAGGCATCAGCCGACGCCATTTTCCTCAGTCTTTCTTGCCGCGTGGCGCCCGAAGCAGAAGCTGTTCGCAAGTGCCGGTCGGTCAGATCCAGAGATTACTACTACCGAATACTACTTCGAAGACTTCTATAAAGTTAAGTACCCCGTTGGGGACTCTTTCTTGCCTCAGCCGATGTCAGAGAAAGTTAATAACTGTTTATCTTGTGGGAAACAAATACCTCATAAAGATTTCCACTCCTATTGCATACATTGTTTAGGCCCAGACCACGACGTAGCAGCTTGTCTAGCCTGTGCTTCTTTTAACCGGCGGACGCTTAGACGTCGATCGGACTTTGCTGAACAGATTTTCGGCTCTGATTTTGCCTACATTATGCCGTCGGATCCTCCGACTACGCAAATAACCAAGAAACGCAAAGAAAAGGACCGACACTCGCGGTCCGCGGTTTCGGCCAAAACCGCGGTTAAGCAAACCACGAGTGTCTCGGTTTCGGCCGAAGCCGAGCAAGCGGTTCTTTCTTCAGCCGATAACTTTCCTTCTACCGAGGCCTCTTCTAACCTGGTAGAAACGGCTTCTGAAATCCAACCTTCTGTTGCGGTTTCACAGGATTTATCAGACACCATTCCCCTGGATATTTCTACCCCTGCACGTGGAGCTGCTAGGCCTCCTCCAGCTATGTCTATTAAGGCCTTTGCCAGGGCTAAAGCAGCCAAAGCATCAAAACCTGTGCCTGCCAAGCCCCTCTCACAGGCCCAGCACCAGCTCCCATATGCTTTCTTTGGCTGAGGATCTCATCTCTTTAATTCGTGGAGCCCAGCCTCATCCAGACAGGGCCTCTCTCCCTCCTCCAGAAAAGAGGCCTAGAGCAGAGCCCCTGAGCCAGTATCCACAGATGATTCCTCTGATGACTCAGAACATACAGACCCTCCTGAGGCTTCTTATTCTCCTTACGAAGACTCTGATGCTGAGGAGTCCATCCCTTCAGCCTCTCCTCCTGAGGAATTTTCCTTTGGGGAAACTTTGCATGCTATGAGGGAACAATTTCAGTGGCAGGGCCAAGATTTCTCAGACTCTAGAAAAAGGCTTAGGACCTTTCTACATTTGCCACAGCATAGGCCTTTAGCTATACCTCCAGTTCTTTCTGTTGTTGATGATGCATTTAATGATGCTTGCACTGCTCCTGATACTTTACCTCCGGCCCCTGCTAAGCCCGATAGGTACTACAGGGTCCCGGACACTCATCACCACTTATATAAGGCTCCTTTTGCAGATCCAGAGACTATCTCCCAGGGTCCAAAAGCTGTAGCAGCTACTACTTCTAAAAACTCCCTCCCCTCTGAAAGGGAATCCAGGTCCTTAGAGAGATGGGGTAAAAAAGTTTACACCTCTGCTACTTTGTCAGCTAGAGCTTTGAACTGCCAATTTCATATGATTCAATATCAAGAGTTTATGCTTGACCAGTTGACTAAAAAGCTGTCCTCTGAAGAATCTTTAGATAAAAAGTATGTTCAAGAAATGGTACATTACATACAGCAGGTTAGTAACCATTCTTTAAAATGTGGCTATGATGCACTGGAGACTTCCTTTAGATCAGCCATGATCGGCACAGTTATCAGGAGGCATGCATGGTTGAAAGAACAGGCATTACCAGACCATGTCAAATCTAAGCTTTTGGATGCACCTATGGACAAGGTCAATTTATTTGGTTCCCCTGCACAGCAGATATTACAAAAGATGGAAGAGAAAGCAAAATCTGTGCAAACAGTGAAAGATTTCTTGCAAGTTCAACCTCCAAGGTTTAGCAGGAACTGGCCCTCCAAGAATTGGTCCTTTCCAGACTCCTCTAAGGCACAAAGAGGCAGGAATAGGCACTGTAGAGGCAGAAACCAATCCAGGGGTGCCTACAGGGGTCGCCAGTGGCAGGGTAACAACCAACGAGGCATGGATACAGCCACCACCACTACAACAACTCAATCACAGTGACTTGGCGGTGGCACCGCCTACCAGGGAACAACTAGAAGCACCTTTAGGCGGAAAGCTAACCTTATTTTCAAGAAACTGGCACTGCATTACAAGAGAAAAATGGATTTTGCAAACTATAGACCAAGGTTACAGATTCCATTTCCATACTCTACCAGGAAAGAGAGGAATGCCGAACCTACCACCTACTCAAAGGACAGAAGCTCTAAAACAAATATCTCAATTATTAAGAATGAGAGCTGTGGAAAAGGTACCATCTATGGAGCAAGGGAAGGGATTTTACTCCAGACTCTTCCTGGTACCAAGAAAAGAAAACAAATGGAGGCCTATTCTAGACCTGTCCGCTTTAAACACATTCCTCATTGTTCCAAAATTCAAAATGCTGACCCTACAGCAGCTTCTTCCCATGCTGGGCAAGGAGTCTTGGCTGGTAACTCTAGATCTCAAGGAGGCATACCTGCACGTCCCCATAAGACCAATTTGCAGAAGATACCTCAGATTTCTTGCAGGATCAGAGCATTATCAATTCTCAGCATTGCCCTTTGGCTTATCTACTGCCCAGAGTGTTCACGAAATGCCTGGCATCAGTAATCGCTCATTGCAGACTTCAGGGGATTCAAATCTATCCCTACCTGGACGACTGCCTGATACAAGCGGACAACAAAACAAACTAACAGAAGACTTACAAAGAGTCATCTACCTGCTGCAAACCCTGGGATATACAGTCAATACAAAAGTCAAGGCTGATTCCATCCCAAAGAATAACCTTTCTGGGTGCAGAACTGGACACATCAAAACAAATGGCATTTCTAACTACAGAAAAGAAAGAGCAACTTCCTCTCTACTTCTTGGCATTAACAAAGCAGAACCATCTAACTGCAAGAAAAGTGCTACAAGCTCTAGGCTTCATGGCATCCTGCATAATACTGGTCCCTCATGCCAGGCTGCATATGAGAAAGCTACAGTGGTACCTAAAGAATTTGTGGTCCCAGCACAAGCACAGCCTAGAAACCAAAATTCCAATGATCCCATGCCTGAAGCAAGAGTTCCTATGGTGGGCTCAGGCCTGCCAATCAAACACAGGATTGCCCTTCTGCAAAAGTCAACCAAGACAAACCATCACGACAGATGCCTCAGACCTCGGTTGGGGGCACACATGATGGGCAAGTGCATTCAAGGCCTATGGACTCAAGACCAGCTGCATCTGCACATAAATCTAAAAGAAATGATGGCAGTAAAATTGGCAATCCAGGCATTCAGACCTTTTCTCCAAGAAGGCCAGTTGATGATAAGGACAGACAACACCACAGTTATGTGGTACATCAACAAACAGGGAGGCACACACTCATACCCTCTATGCCGGCTGGCACTGGACCTATGGGATGTGGCTCTGAGCTACAACATTCAGTTACAGGCAATTTATGTACCAGGAAGGAAAACATTCTAGCAGACATATTAAGCAGAACTACAACAGATGCCCACGAATGGATGCTGCATCCGGACATCTTCAAAACCATCACAAGAGAATGGGGATTACCACAAATAGACTTGTTTGCATTCCCATTCAATCACCAGTTGAAGAAATTCTGCACAAGGACTTACCACCCACTTGCTTGGAAGGTGGACTCCCTATCTTTCAGTTGGAAAAGCCTGACAGCATCGCATTCCCACCACTTCCTTTGATGCACAAGGTGCTTCTGAAGATCAAAGAGGAACGTCCGAGGATCATTCTGATAGCCCCAGACTGGCCAAGACAACATTGGTATCCACTGCTGAGGAGCATGTCCGGGAACAAATATGGACACTGCCCTGATCCCATTACTGCTAACACAGAACAACTACAACATCCTGCATCCAAACCTAAAAACTCTGCAGCTAACTGCCTGGAACATTACATAACAACAATTAACCCAAATTTATCCCAAAGGGTTAAAGACATAATCCTGGAGGCTCGTAGACCTTCAACAAGAAAGAATTATGCAGCAAAATGGAAAAGATATCTCATCTGGAGTACTGCAAAGGGGCAAGATGTGACACTGGTGAACATAGCCAACATCCTGGAGTACTTGGCGGAGCTCTTCCATACAGGCCTGTCCTACTCTTCCATCAAGATACATGCATCAGCTATTTCAGCAGAATACAGCTTGGATCCTCCTGTCTTCTCGCATCCTCTGCTCAGACAGTTTCTGAGAGGAATTAAAAATGTAAAACCTCCCAGGAAACCTCCATTGCCAGCATGGGACTTGAACTTTGTGCTAGAAAAACTGACTCTTCCTCCTTTCGAACCAGCAGCAACAGCAGAATTACAATACTTATCCTGGAAGACTGCTTTCTTGCTGGCAATAACTTCAGCAAGAAGGGTCTCTGAACTACAGGCATTAATGGCAGTGCAACCCTTCCTGATCTTCCATCAAGATAGAGTGTCCATGTGAACAAATCATACATTTATGCCTAAGGTGGTATCCAGAGTATCTTTAAATCAGGCTATCCACCTTCCTACATTCTTCCCCAACCCACAGAACAAGGGAGAAAGGCTCTTACACACTTTGGATGTACACAGACAATTACGCTACTACCTGGACAGGACAAAAAACAATAGAAAAACTGACCAGCTTCTGGTAGCATATGCAACAGGAAAGGAAGGAAAACCAATTTCTAAACAGACAATCTCCAAATGGATAGGAAATTGCATTAGATTTTGTTACTTCTACCATGGAAAGAAAACTCCAGAGAACATCAGGCCTCACTCCACAAGGGCTACAGCCACTACCACAGCTTTCTTACGAGGAGTGGCTACCAAGGACATTATAGAGGCTGCTACTTGGACCTCCGTGCATACATTTGCCAAGCATTATAACTTACCTCTATACTCTAGATCCCGTGCTGGTTTTGCCACTGCTGTTTTGCAAGGGATCCTAACTACACCATAATCTCTTCTCATTTCCTCCTCCCCTAGTTTAGCTATGGTATTCTACCCATTTGTAAAGACTGCAGATGCATCCTTGAAGGACATAGTACAGTTTTGTACCTACCATAAATGTAGATGTCCGAGAGGAATGCATCTGCAGTCAGGATTACCCACCCTCCTTCCCCTCTGAGGTACTCCTAGGGTATTTGCCAATCTTCAGCTAGCTTGGGGGGGATCTATTATGGTGTATTTGTTTGTATATATGTACTTGCATGCTTATTTTATGTGTTTGCTCTCTACTATTTGGAATCTTTGGCATTTATCCAAATTAAGCCATCCAAGAGGGCACCTGGCATCTGGGGCAAGAAACACTGAGGAAAATGGCGTTGGCTGATGCCTTTATACCTGAATAACTGCCGCAATGACGTCGGGTGAAGTGCGACACCAGCCGAAGCCAGACCCAGACTTTGGAATCCGGCCGACCGAAGGGCTGCCTGACGACAGGACAACCCATTTGTAAAGACTGCAGATGCATTCCTCTCGGACATCTACATTTATGGTAGGTACAAAACTGTGCTATCCTTCAGTACCTGTCCATCCTCCTAACAAGGATTCCAGGACTGTGGATAGGTATGGCAAGCGGATATTTTCTTCAGCGACCTTTGCCATGCGGTCGCTGAACTACTTGTGTCACTTCACCCGCCTTCAAAGAGATGTTCTTAAAGAGTTGGGAGAAGTTTTACAGGATCCGTCAGCTGCTGGGTCCCAGGATAAAATTAACTCACAGCTAGGAACCCTAAACTCTATTGTTAACTCCTCCATGCGGCTCATTTCATATGCAGCCTATGGGCAGTAGAACATGAGCACAGGAGTGGCTTTAAGGCATCACTCCTGGACGCGGCTTTGTAATTTTGCAGACCCCTTCAGGGCATCCTTCACAAACTCTCCTTTTGATGGTTCGACCTTGTTCGGACCTCAAGTGAAAGACACCTTGACTAGATGCGAACAAGATGGCAAGACTCTTTCTGCCGTAGGAGTCCGTTTCTCCACCCCTTCAAGACCGTACCCAAAAGGTCAGAAGGGAGGGAAAATGTGGTTCCGCAAATCTCAAGGAGTCACGCCTGACGCACAAGGTCAGTTTACCCCCAGAGGCAGAGGGGGTAACAACAACAGACACCGCCCTAGGGGCAGAGGGGGTCCGCAGAATCAGGGTGGCAGGGAGCCTCTCTCTGACAAACCCTTCCAGCATCCCTGAGATGTTGCCCATTTGTCCACCTTCAGAGGCAGTCGGGGGAAGATTATCGCTGTACCCAAAAGCCTGGCTTTCCCTTTCTCAAGACAAATGGGTACAGTCGATCATATCCGAGGGTTACAAAATTCCCTTTATCCAAACCCCAATTCAGCAAAAGGGAACCCTTCCAGATGTTCCACCCGGTCTAAGGGAACTAGCAGTATCAGAGATATCAAAACTGCTAGAAAAAAGAGCCATCCAGCCAGTCCCAGCAGACCAAATAGGATCCGGAATCTACTCAAGGTTCTTTTTAGTACCAAAAAAAGACAGGGGACTGGAGACCAATATTAGATCTCAGCAAACTAAACAAGTTTGTGAAGAAAACAAGATTCCGGATGGTCACGCTTCAGTCCATTCTACCCTTTCTGGGCAAGGACAATTGGATGTGCTCGGTGGACCTTCGGGATGCGTACTATCACATCAAAATTCACAGGCGCTCCAGAAGGTTTCTCCGCTTTCGGCTGGGGGCCAGTCACTTCCAATTCAGAGCCCTGCCATTTGGACTCACTACAGCCCCCAGAGTGTTCACCAAATGTATGGCAGCGGTTACGGCTCACCTGAGACGTCAAGGATTCCAGGTGTTTCCATATCTAGACGACTGGCTCCTCACTGCCACCACCAGGCATCAACTTCTCCAAGCCAGAGATTACACCATTCACATTTGCAGAGGGCTAGGGATCTCTATAAATTTCGAAAAATCTGCCTTGTCGCCTTGTCAATCTATTACCTTTATAGGCGCCAATTTGGACACCGTACAACTTTCAGCAAAGTTAACAGATCGAAGGATCTTGGATATTCAAAACCACATCCATGTGCTTCTCCAAAGCGACAAAATTCAGGCCAGGTTTGCCCTGAAAGTATTGAGTCTTATGGCGGCCACCATAACACTTCTTCCCCTTGCCCGCTTTTACATGCGTCTCCTACAGTGGATGCTGTTCGCCCAATGGTCCTTTCAACGACTTCCAATGCGTCACAGGATCATGATAACTCCAATTTGCAAAAGGCATCTGACCTGGTGGATATTGTCCCCTCAAGTCCATCGGGGCAGACCCTTTGTTCCTCCCACCCCGGTCGCCACGGTTACATCGGACGCCTCCCTGATCGGGTGGGGGGGGGGCATTATCAGGGCAGGATGGTCCATGGCACTTGGCAACCTTTCGAATGCCACCTGCATATAAATGTCCTGGAGATGAGAGCAGTGCTTTTAACGTTGCAAGCCCTCCACGACTCTCTTCCCCTGGGGACTATTGCAGTCCAAACGGACAATATGTCCGTAGTCTGGTATATCAACAAGCAGGGCGGAACCAAGTCCTATCCCCTGTGTCGAGAGGCACTCAGACTTTGGCAGTGGGCAGTCTCTTCTCAGCAGTTTCTGATAGCAACGCATATCCCTGGGAAGTCCAACATCATAGCGGACAGGTTGAGCAGAGCTATTCTCATGCCTCACGAGTGGTCTCTCAAACAATCTGTGACGGAAGAGATTTTTCAGAAGTGGGGCCTTCCTTGCTGCGATCTTTTTGCTACGCCTCAAAACAGCAAATGCCCCGACTTCTTCTCCCTCTTCCCCCTTCCAGGCCATCCCCCCAGAGACGCTCTAATCCAAGAATGGCCCCGGGGACTTCTCTATGCTTTTCCTCCCTTTCCTCTAATACCACAAGTAATTCAGAAAGTAACCGCCTTGAGAGCCAAGATGATTCTCATTGCCCCTTATTGGCCTCGACAGATATGGTTTCCGTTCCTGCATCATTATCTTTTGGTACAGCCATGGCATCTGGACCCGGTTCCAGATCTTCTGACCCACCAGTCGGGGCAGCTGCACCAATCCATACCTTCTCTCAACCTCACTGCTGGGTTGCTCCACTTCCGTCCCTAGCCAGGCTTCCTATGATTTCTAATCCCGTCCGGGATATCATAGTAGCTTCCCTTAAATCTTCCACCAGAAGGATTTACACTAGTAAATGGCAACGTTTCTCCTTCTGGGCAAAAGCTAGGAACATAGATCCCTTTACTGCTCCGATTAATTTGATCTTGGACTTCCTAGCCGAAATATTTCACTAAGGATCTTCTTCCTCCACAGTAAAAGTTCAGTTGGCAGCCATTTCGAATTTTCATATCGGCCTGTTGGACCACAACATTATGTCCCATAAACTTTGCAAGGCATTCCTTAGAGGTGTATTTGTACTTAAGCCTCCGATTAGAGACCCCCCACCACAGTGGGATCTAAATTTAATCTTAACATCCTTGATTCTTCCCCCCTTTGAACCTGCGGCTACCTGTTCATTGAAATTTCTTTCTTGGAAGACACTCTTCCTGGTCGCCATTACTTCTGCCAGGAGAGTATCTGAGCTTCATGCCCTCTGCATTCATCCTCCCTACTTAATCTTCCACAAAGACAGAGTTTCTCTAAGGACTAATCCGTCTTTCTTACCCAAAGTGGCATCATGAGCAGACTTAAATCAATCTATTGATCTTCCAGTTTTTTTCCCAAATTATTCTAATAGAGCGGAGCAAAAACTACATTATCTCGATGTTCACCGCCAACTCAGATATTATTTGGACAGAACCAAACAATTTAGGAAATCTGATCAACTGTTTTTATCCTATGCAGAGAACAGGAAAGGCCTTCCCGTATCCAAGGTAACCCTATCTAGGTGGCTGTCTTCTGTGATTACATGCATTTATCAACTCAGAGGTAAAGAGTTGACTTCTAGGCCAAAAGCCCATTCAACTAGAGCACTAGCTACATCTACAGCTTTTCAGGCTAGACTTCCAATCAACACTATTTGTGCAGCAGCCACATGGGCCTCTCCTCATACCTTTGTTTCACATTACAAATTGGACTTGGCCTCCAGAAACAGAGCAAATTTTGGTTCCACCGTTCTCAAGAGTCTGTTCCATTGAGCCACCCAGGATAAAGGTGCTAGGGACACGGTCCCATCCAGCAAGAATGAAGGCGAGATTGACAACTTAACATTGAGAAGTTATGTACCTACCATAACGTTCCATGTTAGTTGTCTTCTCTCGCCTTCTTTCTTGCGTCCCTCCCACCATCCCCCTAGCCTGGTCAGACCGAGGAGATTGTTCCTCTTCCTTGAAGAGTCCTGATCAAATTTTTCCAGCTAATTAGCTTCCTAGTGTCACTAGATCAGATTGGTCTTTTTCGAGGGATTATTTCCCCTTCCTCCTCCTCTCCAGTTGGAGGAATATATTGCATAATTTTCCTTAGCTACCAAACAAGATCTGGGTAGTTATCGCCTTGCATCATGGGATATAGGGTTGCCTCGAGCCGGTAAAATTAGCTCTCGAGCTTTAGTAAGTGGCCGAGTCGGAGCCGAGGATCGGCTCCGAACCCATCCAGCAAGAAAGAAGGCGAGAGAAGACAACTAACATGGAACGTTATGGTAGGTACATAACTTCTCATTGCTGATGGCACATCATTTGTTTTATAAGCCAAGGTCCTCAAGATCCTTATAACATGCAGAAGTAAACCAACTTTGACACTGGGTGCATCAGGAGGATAGTGGTGGTGGCATGACTTCAGCAGTCCCTCTCCCTTCTCCACAGTTAGTAAAATAACTCATCCATAGCACTTGGTTTTCCTCTTTAAGGCATAGCAGCAGTACTTCTTGCCATTAACTTCTCGCTCCACATTGTACTAGTATCTAGAATTAATGTAAGCTTTCCTGCCTCACTGGAGAGGTCATATACACTTCACTTCAAAAACCAGTACACTCCAAACCTGCTGAACACCCTGGCAGACTTTCAAAATCCACTTCCTTATCAGCAGGATCCTCCACCAATGCAAAACTCTCCAACTTCTCTTTCTCTGCTCTGTCCTGCCCATGTACACTCTATCAACTCTCTACAGATCTGCAGCTAAACCACACACTTTTCTGTTTTTTATTGTGCTTTGACTGTCGGACAACCCATCAGTCACATTTGCACTGTAAAGGAACAAGTACTTCAGGCTGTTGGTTATGTGAGAAATTGGCTGCAAGCAACTGGGATTCAAGCAAATGGTACACAGTTGTGGTCAACCTAGTTAGAAGATGGAGCACATAGAGAAAACCTTAGATTTTCTGCTATACCAGAGAAACTGTCAGGAATAGTTTGCATTAATTTTATGAAAGTATAAATATGCAATTGGCCTGGTTTTCCACAGCAGTATTAGTTACTTTAGAGGCACATGCTCCATATCTGCAGTGAGAAAGCAGACAAGTAAAAACAGTCATTCAAGCAGAAGGGGTTGCTGCTGATAAAACGGTGCTGAAAGTCAAGTTGATCAGGAAGAAGAGCTGCAGTAGGGTGAAATTGTGAATAAATGGGAAGTGAAACTTTGGTTCCATTAGATCTAGTTTATATAAACAACCAGAACCAGAAAAATAAAATAAAACAACAGCAAAATCCACAGCTTGCAAACGAATTTATTCTCTAACTCTGACGTCTCGGCCTTAGCCTTCAAGGAGTATAAACCATATAATTAACAAAGCACATTTATACTACTACACACAAGCAATTATGTAATAAAACAATTAATGCAAATTAATTAAATTCATTAAATCAATGCTTTCCAATTAAAATCTTCATTAAGACCACAAGGCTGCACTGTATTAAATTTCAAAATATATACAGCTTCTTTATATAATAAAGTATGCTTAATGTTGTCCTTAGCATTACCAGACTGACATATTTGCTCTAAAACAGTGCCTTGTAGCCCTTCATTTTTACTTTGGTGAAAATCCTTAAAATGCATAGCCACAGAAGTTTCTTCTTTCTTATTAATAATATCTCTGGCATGTTCTAAAAGTCTAACTTTAAATGCCCTTTTGGTCTCTCCAATATAAAATTTTTCACAAGGGCATTTAAGTGCATATATCACCCCTTCAGAATTGCAATTGAAAACATTACATGTATTAAAACATACATTATTAATATGAAAAAAATAAGGCACTACAAAGCTGCAAGCTTTGCATTTGCCACATCTAAAAGTACCTTTCATAGATAAACTCTGATGCATATTAACTATAGGCATAGTAAACTTACTCCTAACTAAAAAATCTTTAATATTTTTTCCTCTTTTATAGGAAAATTTTAAATATACATTCAACCATGGAGACACACTGCTTAATAAACTAAAATACTTCCAGAAATAATTCACCATTTTCACCAATTCATCACTAAAACAGCCAAAAGTTGTAACAAAATACATAGTATCCTTTTGTCTATTGTTTATATCATTTGACTGTAACAAGTCTCTATTATGAACATTATTAATAGCCTTTTTATACCTATGTCCAAAAAAAGTTTGTAACTATTTTTTATTATGTCTTCACTATAACCCCTATATTCAAACATTTTCATTAATAAACTCAATTCCTTATTAAATATACTATCCCTATTACATAATCTAGAAATTCTTAACATTTCACTATATGGTAAACCTTCTATTGTATGAGGAGGGTGACAACTCGTGCCATGTACATATTGTGTACCTCCTTCAAACTTCCTATTAACTGATGTAACTAATTCTTCACCATTCACAATATTTAACACAATATCAAGGAAAGAAATAGAAACACCTTTTTTGAACCCATCAAATTTCAATAAAAATCTATTCAAGCAGAAGGGGTTGCTGCTGATAAAACGGTGCTGAAAGTCAAGTTGATCAGGAAGAAGAGCTGCAGTAGGGTGAAATTGTGAATAAATGGGAAGTGAAATGTTGGTTCCATTAGATCTAGTTTATACACTAAACATTACTTTTGGTTCTGTAAGAAGAAAAGACTGGAAGTTTGTTGACTGTGTTAAACTGGTGGGTGGACTTTAAAGCATAAACTCTACTTTACAGCATTAACATTTAGAAGAACACTAAAGGGACTGACAAAGAAAAATTAAGTAAAAAATGTGCTGTTTTATTAATATTTGTATAGAAATAACGAGCCCATATTCATTAATACCCACACTAAGTGTACACAGTCTGTATTCAAGAACATGCCTAACACATATTTTATGTTTTGTAGTCACTCAGATTACACTGTGTATTTGTAGTCTACACTCTGTGGTAAACTTTATGGAGCCCCCCCCCCCCCGATATTTAAGGTTTCAAGAACATCAGTAGGAAGACTAAAATTAGGAGGACGAAAGTGTGAGTTATGTTTGTGTTGTTTGTTCACTCAGAAGAATGTACACTTAGTATAGGCATTAATGAATCCCAGGGATGATGGAAATTGCATATAGTTTTCAGCCAGATGAATTTTAAATGGGGGTGGGGGCAGTTTTATCACTGACTGCTGTATATGCTCGTTTTATCATTACTGTTTCTTTAAAGATCATGTGCAGAAATTTTTGTTACCATTTCTTTTTGCTACAGTTATGCTCTCATTATGTAAAGTGGGCTTTCTGAGTATAAAATAAATAGATCTTACTTTATTTACTTCTCTGGATCTATGTTTACTAAGCATAGTGAACATTGATGTTTACTGCAGGCTGAGCAGCTGTCCAGCTACTTCTTAATTCCCTATCCTGTGACCTACTAATAATGCAATTGTTAGTTTATACAGTTTGACAGTCTGTAGTAGTTAGGTGTTTTCTGTAGTCTGTAGCAGATTTCAGCATAGAAAATCAGCATAATCAGTCAGACAAATCACTAAATAAATACAGTTATATTCAAGTTGAAGCAGATTAGAACATTATATGATTTATTGTAAAGGGTATAATGCTTTTTAAATTAGTTTTACTTCAATGTTACTATAATGAATGGCATTCATTGTACACTTTAAAAGGAATTTTACTTTGTTCTAATTGGTGGGTTGTCCTCTATGGGCTTTGGAGAAATACTCTTGTTAGTGTTGGAGGAAGGAACAGATGATAGTTTACTGTATAGTCTCACTAAGGTGTCTGATTAGAAGCATAGCTGGTTCAACTTGTGCACTGGGCTAGTCCCACCAACTACTAGCACTCACTCTCCTTGGCTTTTCAAGTAAAGAGCAAAAAAAAAATTGCAGGATGCTTCCTATAGACAGTACCCAGCCTGTAGCACCAATGCCACCTTCTTCCCCTCCCCAAACTCTTCAAGTAAAGAGCAAAAATAAAGTGTGTTCCTTCTACAGGCACACCAACCAGGTAGCCAGGACATGACCCTCCTGCCCTAGCCATTCAGGTCATGTTTCTATTTTCTACTCCCAAACAAACTTTCTTACATTTTAATAAAAATTAAATACATATTTTTTTCTTGCAAACTGCTTGCTACAAATGTAGCAAACAGTTGCTACAGTTTATATTCTGCATGGAGTGCTATAGCACTCAAGCTTTAGTTAAAAAAAGTACATTTAAACTGTAGCAAACTACTAGCAAACAGTTGCTACATTTTATCCCCTGCATGAAGTGCTACACGCCTACACTACACCTCAGGTTTTAGTTATAAAAACAGATTTTTTTTTACATTTAATTTGTAGCAAACAGTTGCTACAGTTTAGACCTTACATGGAATGGTACAACCCTCAGATTTGACCCAAATGCAATACCAGCTTTAAAAATCCAGTATTGCACTAAAGAGTGATTGGGATAATGAATTGCCAATGGTGCACCGTAACACTTTGCACCAAGGGGAGTTGCTCCTTTCGCCCTTCTCTAGCTATGTATTGTGCATGATTCTCAGGCAGGCACTTCTAATTTGACTCATTCTGCTTCTAGAGGGTCTCCTAGAAAAAGAAACAAAAAGTTAAATATTTGCCTTCTCCTCTCTCCCTGACTTAAGACAAAAAGGATTTAGTTGGCTTTGCTATAGCCTTATTCCAAGTCTTTAATTTCTTAAATTATGATTCCTCACTGGCAGTAAAGAAAGAGTTCCCTTTTTTTCTGACACTGGTTCTATCAGAAGAACAGGGACAAGACTGAGAGGAGATTTCTTCTGTGAATTCTCTTCAAGCAGAATACTCTGACTGTGAAGACAGTGATTATTCAGATTCTCCAACAGAAGTTTTCTTTTCCTGAAACTATTACCAATATGAAATAGTAATTTCAGTGTGAGCAAAATTGAATTCCAGTATCTCAGCAAAAATATTATTTTTTTGCAACTGGATTTTCTTCATCTAACAGCTATTCCTCCTGTTTTGCCTGCATTAGGAATGTTTTTCTTAACTTGCAGTATACGTGACAATCAGCCTCCTGCCTCTAAAAAGTCTGATAGATTATATAAGATTCATACACATAAATATTTATTTCCTAATCCCAAATCTGATATGCATTTTTTTTCTCTAGAAAACCTTATGCAGCCAAACATTTTGTCAATGCTTATCCTGTTCCTTCTGATAATGATGGCAAATCCTTTTGAGTGATTTGGGAAGAAAGTTTATTCATCTGCCACCTTAACTTTCAGAATTCTTAACTGCCAGGCTAACATGTTAATGTTTTTGCTGGCATCATTTGAGAATAAAAAGGAAGTAAAGTGCTCACTTGCCATTTTCAGAGAGTAAAACTTCTCTCAGTTCTTTAATTGCTTATGTTTTTTAGTTAATTAAACATTCTTTAAAACATTGTTATGATTCTGCTGATATTGTTTCTAGAGCAGCTGCTACTGGATCAGTTAAGAGAAAATTAACATGACTACTTTCACAAACCTACCTGAAGAATTGAAGCTGAGATTCTAAATTCTCCCATTGACAAAGAAGTACTAATTGGCCCTTCTGTTGCTGAGGTCCTGAAAAGATTTGATGAAAGATAGAAATTAATTCAGGGAGATGTACAAATTTTCTAACCCCTTTATGCAGTGTAAAAGTTTTGCCTTTAGTTCAGGACTTTTTATAGGATACAAAACAGTCTCAGCAAGTTATAGCCATCAGACTTTCAAAAGGCAGTGACAGACACACTAATAAGAAGGAGGAGCATCCATATACAAAAACAATCTGAAAAAGTCAGACTGATCTTTCCCAAAAATTACCTCTTCATTTTCCTCTGTGGCAGGTCATAGAAGCAGTGCCTGCAAATCAAACAAGGAAGTAATTGTATTCAATATTTTTTCTTTTGCAAAAAAAAAGAAGGAACTTGGAGACCTGTTCTAGACTTTTCCTTTGTCAACTTTTATGTCAAAGTCCCAAAGTTCAAAATGCTGTGTCATCAGTCACTGTTACCACTCATACCTCCTCTCCGATTTCTGGTAACATTAGATCTAAAAGATGTTTATCTCATATCAGTTTTCAAACATTTCAGATATTTGTTAAGGTTTTCTGTATTTGGTTTGCATTTTCAGTTCTCTTAATTACACTGTAGGTTATCTACAATATTAAGGGTGCTTACAAAGTGTCTGGCACCTTTAATAGCTCATTGCAGGTTGCATGGAATAGATATCCATTTTAGATGACTGCCTTGTGTTTGCAGAGTCTGTTTCAAAATGTCAAGAATCTGTTGCCTCTGTCAGAGATCTCCTTCAGAATCTTGAATTCCAGAAAATTCAGAAATCTTTTCTTATTCCTTCTTATGTGATAGTGTTTCTAGGATATGTTCTGGATACAGCCATTGAGACCGCTTTTCTTCCTCAGGAATAAGCAAACCTTTGCATAGAAGAGTTCCTGATCTTTTTGTCTTTTTGTCTTTTTGTCCATGACATCAGCTAGGGAACTTCTGAAGATCCTAGGTTTCATGACATCTATAATTCTCATGATTCCTTTAGCTAGACTTCACTTGAGAACACATTGCTTCCTCAAATCAGTCTGGTTCCATTATCAGCACCCCTAGCTTTTCAGGTTCATGTCTGTTCTGGGATTTGTAAAAAGGGAGTTACAGAAGTGGAGGGACCAGATATCTCACTCTGGCTCCTACTCAGTCTGTAACAACAGATGACTTGGACTTTACTTGGATAGCTGTATCAATGGGGGTGAAATTTCAGGGTCTGTGAAACAAACTGGACAAACCAAAACACATAAATATCAAAAAAATGTCAGCAGTAATAAATACTGTCAAATCTTTAAATCATAGTTGGTCTTCAGGATCTATGCAAGTGATTACAAGCAACACCATAATGATGTACCTAAACATAGGGGTGGTACCAGATCCTACCCTACCCTTTGTGCCAACTAGCCATGGTAACTTCGGATGTAACGACTCAGTAGAATACCATCCTGCTGGCTTCTTGCCTTCCATCAGAGCAAAACATTACTACAGACAAGCTGAGTAGGACCAGAACAAACCCTCACAAATGGAAACTTGACATGGGGCTGTTCCATGAATTGATCAAATTGTTGAGAACTCCTCAGATCTGTTTGCCTCCATTCACAACAGACAACTAAAGAAATTCTTCACCAAGCTTCCTTGGCATCAGGCCTGGAAGACTGATATTTTTCCATTCCCATGGGAATGTTCATGTATGCCTTTCCACCCTTTCTACAAATATCCAGGGTCATGATGAAGTTTCAGAAGGACCCCCCAAAGATAATTATGGTGACCTGTATTTGATCCAGATAACAGTGGTTCTCCCTTATTTTGAAGGTGGCCAAGGGTAATTTACCACACACTTCCTCACAGATTAGCATTACTCACACAAGACAGGGTTTGTTTGATATACCCCAGCCTGAGAGCTCTTCAGATCTATTCATATGACAATTTGAATGATAGAATTTTAATACCTTCTAGGTACCTTTTCTGTGGACATGCAGCAGGTATTAAAGGAAGCAAAGAAACCTTCCACTAGAAAATCATGTATGTGTAATTGGAAAATATTTATTAGTTGATGCCATAATAAGAACCCTTTTAAGGACACTTTTAAGGTCCAGATTTCTGCTTTTACAATATTTGTGGAAGTTACTGTCTTCTAACTAATTTTAATCTCTTGCAAGATTCATCTTTTGGTCATTCTGTTTGTCTATCCATAGAAATAATAAAAAAACATTGGCAGTAATTAAGTGTCACAAAAGGGATTTATTAGCCCAAAAAGACAAGTGAAGTAAGCGCTTTTATCTTGCTTCAATGAACAAAACTTCCTCAGACCAAAAAACTCATCAAAAACACATCAATTTGAACCAAATGAAAAATATCACAGGACCATGTTAATTAAACTGTAAAAAGTATACTTCCAAAAGTACACTTATAAATAACTTTCTATGTCCTTTAAAAACATAAAATGATAAGATAATAACCATATAAAATTAACACAGTATTAGAAAAAATATTAGGAAAAAGTATTGGAAAAAGTGACCTAACAAGACTAAAAAAAGTAAAATTAACATCATCAACTAACAATAGTACAGAAAATAAAGGTATTTTTAAACAATTTGTTTATGGAATCCAGAATCTCTTTAGATCTATAAAATTATCTGTCTAGTTTAGCACCCTACACCTGTAGTTTTTGGAATTCCGAAGGTCCATAAAGACCTGGAGGACCCACCCCTTCTACCAGTTGTGAATGGGAGAAATTCCATCACCTACCTATAGCTAAATATGTGGATACAGTGTTGGAAGAGGTTCGTCGAACAGGTCGACCATATTTGTAAAGATTCTTGGTCCTTTTTGAACAACATCAACAATCTTGAATATAAGGACAGTATTATATTTTTGACCATTTATGTAAAATACCTTTACACTGTTATACCCCCAGTTATTGACATTGAATGGGTAACCAGTATTATGAAAGAAAAGGGTAGTATGGTAAGGGAAATTTAACTTATGCAAGAATTATTGGATCTGGTATTAACTAACAACTATTTCATGTTTGAAGGGAGGTATTATTTGCAAAAAAACAGATGTCGCAATGGGCTCTCCCTGTGGGGCACATTTTGCCAACCTTGTGATGGTCCATTGGGAACAACAATTTGTTTTTAACAACAATATGTTTAAGGGAAATATCTATTATTATACCAGATATTTGGATGATGTTTTTATTATGTTTGATGGTGACATTGAGGACATTCTGAAGTTTGTGAAATATCTAAATGATTCTACGCAATTTCTGTTTTTTACATATAACTTAGGTATGGAGAGCATTGCATACTTGGATGTGGAACTGTATAGGGATAGGGACCATAAAACGTTCAAGGCTAAGATCCATAGGAAACCTACCTATTCTAATTAATTCCTTCACTACACCAGTAGTCATCCACAGCAACAGAAGAGATCTGTTGTGAAGGGTCAACTGGTGAGGGCAGCCTGCATGGTGTCTGACGATAATGAGTTCTTGGCTGAATGTCAAACAGTATGTGACATGTTTTTGAAACGAGGGTACCCCTCGCAATTATTGGATGAATTGGTGATTCAAGTGAAACAGAAGAGGGTTAATGGAGTTTTCAGTCCCATCCTAACACTAAGGTCAGATTTTAATGGAATAACAGCGCATGGTAGTGAGTATATTCAATCTGGTAGGTCTAGTTTATTTAACGTCACATTCATTACACCATTCAGTCTGGATGCTTACATCATCTGACAAATTTTGTATAAGAATTGGAACCTATTAACTTCGGATGAGGACTTAGGGCTCATTGTAGAGTCTGGACCTAGGATTGTATACAGAAGGGGCCCCAATCTGAAAAGTTTGTTGGAGAGGGGAAAGATCACAACTGTGAGAGAGCCCCGGTATGTATAAATTTGAGTGCTGTCCTTATTGTAGATTCATGGAGGTTGGGAATACTTTCACTGTTAGAGGAAGAAGATATTCCAGTAACAAAAGTTTCAGTTGTGGGTCTAAAAGTGTGGTCTATCTGGCTACCTGTAAATTTTGTCCTTGCTTTTATGTCGGTAAAACTGACCGTAAGTTGAAGGACAGAGTTTATGAACATATTTATAGTATCAAGAAACTAAAGTTAGAGAACGCGTTGGCTAAACATGTCCAGGAACATCCTCAGCATAGTTTTAGCTTTAGAGACATCGACCAGGTAGAGCAGGATCTTGGGAGAGGCCCATTCGCTTTAAAATTAGAAATATGTGAATTATTGTGGCAATTAAAATTAAATGCGTACAGCCAACCAGGTTTGAATGATGCATGCTCCTTAGCCTGTGTTGTAAAATTAAGGAGTTTACAAAAGTAACCTGTTTTTTGTTCATTCTTCCATAAATAGGGAAGGTGAACATATGTATGATTATCTTGTCACTTAGTTGTTTGTGCATTTTTTCTGTACTATTGTTAGTTCATGTTGTTAATTTTAGAAGTTTTTTTCGTCTAGTTAGGTCACTTTTTCCAATACGTTTTCCTAATATTTATTTCTAATACTGTCTTAATTTTATATGGTTATTATTTTATTTTATATTGTTTTACATCACTTTACGTTTTTAAAGGACCTATAAAGTTATTTATAAGTGTACTTTTGGAAGTATACCTTTTAAGGTTTAATTAGCATTGCCATGTGTTTTTTTCATTTGGTTCAAATGGATGTGTTTTTGATGAGTTTTTTGTCTGAGGACGTTTTGTTCACTGAAGCAAGACGAAAGTGCTTACTTCACTTGTCTTTTTGGGCTAATAAATCCCTTTTGTGGAACTTAATTACTGATGGTGGGTTTTTTTTGAAGTGGTTTCACATTTCTACTGGTTTGTTTTGTCTATCTGTAGAGCCCACCCTTTCTAAATCAGTTTCAAGTCATGCAGTTTTGCGCAGTTCTTTTGTATATCTGTCCCCCTTGAAAACTGGTGGCTTCTCCTTGAGATCTTCATTTTGTTTTGGAAAACCATCTCATCAAGCTGATTTGAGGTTCTTAATTTGGAAAACAGTGTTCCTCATTGCTTTTATCTCTGCAAGATGAATATCTGAGTTAGAAGATCTAATGGTGGGCCAGTCATATCTCATTTTTCATAAATATAGGATATCTTTGAAAATAAATCCTTCATTTATGCTTAAAGTAGTTTCATGGATTACTTTCAGTCAGACTATTAATCTCCCTAGCTTCATTCCAGAGCCTAAAAATGAGAGAGAAAGAATCTTATATACTTTGGGTGTCTACATTTTCACTCTAGAATTGACTGTTATGGCCCTCCTGGAAAAAGGAGTTGCAGCTTGAGGGTGGGTACTGGCAAAGGTGAGATGGTCATGAGACCCAGTGCTTTGGAATATCTGTGAAACTATACATAGTGTAGAGGATCCAAAGGAAGGTCACCAACCTGAGTGTGGAGGGAGAATCATATATGGAAAGGCTCAGCAATTTTAGACTGTGTTCACTTGAAACTAGACAGGAAAGGGGGTTGGTTGTGAGTTAGGATCATATTAGGAGGGTGTGAGGGGGTGGAGCTTAGTAAGAGAGCTAGGGTGGCAGAAAAAGCACAATCTGAAGTTGATAGAGTCAAATTTAAACTTAGATATGAGGAAACATGTCTTCTTAGAGAGGGTACTAGCTCAGCACACTTCTATACTAGAATTTATGATCATATTCAACAGATGCATTTAAACAGGGATACAAAACAGGTGCAGATAAGATGAAAAGGGTAGGCAGCTGTAAGGTGTTACTTGCAACAGCTGGGCTGACTCAGATCACCTGAAGTCACTTTCAGCTTAGGGTCTATATCAGTTCATGAAAATCTACTTACATCGAACTGTTATTCATCGAACCGACATAATTGAACTTCCCTTCATCGAACATTCAAATCAGTGAATGTTTTTCCCAGGTAAGGAAACTAGTTGGCCAGCATACAGAAATTTGCCCTTTCCTCCACTGTAGTGTGATCTCGGGTGTGAGGGGAGCAGGCCCCTACATTGGGTGGTGTGGGGGCATAACTCCCCAGTTTGTTGGGTTTATTTAATGTGTTTGTGTGTTGGTTAGTGTGCTGGCCATCTAGTTTCCTTGCCTAGGAAAAACATTTGCTGATTTGAAGATTCGATGAAGGGAAGTTCGATGACGGTTTGATAAACAGCAGTTCGATGTAAGTAGATTTTGATGAAATAATACAGACCCTTCAGCTTGATATATTCACATTTGTAGTTATACTGTTTATTTTTTACTTCTTCAGCCCTCACTACTACCAAGTACATTCGTGTATTTGGTAAACCATACACCTTGGTGAGTTTCATGGTGTTAAGAAGCCAAGCAGGATAGACTAGCCTTCCCTATCTCCAGCAATCTCTGTCTTATTCTGTGGGAGCCCCATGCATTCCCAGGCAAGATAAGAGATATTCCTTCAAAATATATAAGGTCTGCTTCATGCCTCTTCCAGTGGACCATGCCTGGGTAAGCCTCCCATGAGAGATGTTCCCATACCTTAGCAAACGTCTACCTGCATGTAAGAGTAGTGGCTGTACTAAAAGATCCTTTGAGAATGTCATGTTTCTCAGACTGTCATTGGGAGTGAGCCCAGCTACATTGCAAGGGGATCTCATTTTTACCACTACTATACTATCTGTCTCATCCTTTGGTTCACTGCCCAGTGCTCATGATCATAGCTGAAGGTATGGCTGTAGAATGCCTGCTAAACTGAGAGCTTTTCATGTGACTCAGTTGTCATATCACTACCACAGTCCAGTGCAATGCTTGCAGTAGTGTTGTTGCACCCATCCACCAGCCAATGTCCCAGTACCCTCAGTGTTCTTTCTGTCTTATGTATTAACTTAAGTATTATTTTTCAAATGTTGATGAATTGACATGCATAACACTGATCAGAAGAGCCCATGCCATTATGTTATTTAATTTCCTTTTTTTTTTGGTAAATGAGAAACCTGATTAATTCAGGAAACATAAAATAATCTACACCGTATGTGCATGCAGTCCAAGCTAATTAACATAGAAACAGAACCACTTAGCCCTTATGTTTTTTATATCGTAGTAAGCTATGGAAATATCCTTTTAAACCACTTTTGGAACACAGAAGAAAAGGACAAATTAATAATTTTGTATCTGTTTTAACTAACTTGAGGTCATTATTTTTTTCTTCTAGGATTTGGAGGGTTGCAGGTTACGGCTTGATCCTGATATGGATCGACATAGATATGAAAGAAAGATTAGTTTTGCTGGAATTTTAGATGATGATGAATGTCGGGATTCCCTGCACAGTAGCAGTCACACTCTTAAATCAGACACTGGCTGTGAAGAAAAAAAAGGTAATGTGTACATTCGAATGGATGCTGTAAAATACATGACCTTAAATGTAGAAATATAACATGTTAAAGGCCTAAATGTCTTGTATACTCCCTTGCATTTACTTTTTCAGCTTGCATTTGCCTGTGCTTTTTTCCACAGCATAAGACTGTTATGTCTGTAGGTACTACTGTAAAATTTCTGTAGGACTCATCTTCATTGTTCTCATGTATGAAATATGTCTTTAATTTGTGTCATTACTAATTAGGACCAAATGTGGTTGAATACATGACATAAAGCTCAGCAGACCATTCATAATGACATCCTCTACTACATCTGATGATTGTGAATTAAGAGACTACAGCCTTGTCAGCCTGCAAGGGAAACTCAAACAGCATAGTCCATCCTTTCCTCTCTCTGATCTCTGGCATTCCTGTGATTTCTAAAAGAGTCACTTGTCAAGAAAGGATAGGATGGACAGTATTGGTTCGGTTTTTCTATGCCTGTCCCCCTGAAATATATAATTTACCTTAAGAAATTTTTTTATCCTTTGACTGGATTAGTCCCACCAGGCTACTAGCCTCTTTTCAGTGGAGACCCAAGGTATATATACTACCAGGGGAAATTTGGCCAGGACATTTGAGACTTCCCATACTCTTTTCAGTAAGTGCTTTGGGACCCTTTACATCTACCTGAGCTGCCAACAATTAAAGAAGATGGGACCTTGGTTTAACATCTCATCTGAAGGATGACACACTTAGGAGTGCACCCCCTTATACTACAGTACAGTGTCAACAATTGATCTTCCTGGTGAGGGAATAGAAGACACAGCCTTCTGCACCAAAGCTGAGTGTGCTACCAATTGCCTCACTGAGATTGGTAAGAATATTTTTCATTAATACCATTTGTAAGGGAGGTTGATGCCTCTCCTAACCCCACTTCATTTTAGAATAAACTAGACAGGGGTTAAGGAGAAGAACAATGCTAAAACTTTACTGACTAAGCTTGTATTGGAATTATTAGTGGTTGACAACTGATCAGCAAAATCAGTAAATATCTTGAATTAACTCTGTAAGGACTCTCATTAAATGACGTAAATTGTAGTTTGCAAGGTTCAAGAATGTTAAGGACTTTAAATTAAATTAATATTAAGATTAGTAACAGTTTCTTAGACTTTATCGCAGACAGGGACTTTTGAATGTTTTTTTTTAATATACCATCAGTATGTTACACCTTGAACTGTTTTATGTAGCTATATTCAAGCAACAAATGCTGAAAAGTCTCCTGTTTCCCTTTGCGTATATCACTAACTCAATGCATTTCTGTAACTTTTTGGTTTGAATATATTTCACTGGTGCATATTTACAGTAACAGTTACAAGAAATATATACATTTGCAGCCCCTGAAAGTACCCCCATCTCCAGCTAACATACTAACCTAATGTTGAAATCAGTGAAGTCATTGTGTACCTGATAGGCAAGGAAACTCAGCACATGTGACCATGCATTAAGTAATGTTCTCTGCTTTATTTACCTAATGTTTTTATCTCTAAGTTGTAGATCATACTTTTACCTCTTAACAAAAACAGCTATGTGAATGACTGCACCTTGAGTAATTTTCTGTGTGTGTTTTACCCATAACTGAAGTAGACTGGTTAATCTGCCCAGTCTGTTTTACATAATAATCAACAGTGAGTGTTATCTAGCCTCCCTGCTAAAAGGGTATGCCTTCAGTCCTAATTTTTATGGTTTTACTTAATCTCTCATCAGCATTTTTAAATATGTAGACCATAAAATCCTTCTGGGTCATTTTCAATACTGTTGCAGTCACTCAGTTGTTGTTCTGGACTGGTGTCTCCTACTTGCATGGCAAATCACAGAGGGTAGTTTATTGCATCACTTCATCTTCACTTCTTCACTTGTGATTTTCTGCGGGGGTTTGTTTTGGGTCATAAGGTGTTTTTTTGTGTGCGTACATCCACTGGGTAACATTATGTAGAGGAAATGCAGCTTTACCTTTTCTTTCCTTAGGACATCATTAACAATTTTAGTGGTGATCTGTAATCATTTAAAGCACAGCGCCTTCAAGATGGTTGTCATGGCTTTTCATGTCTCTTGAGATTCCTGTGTTGCAGTTCTGCATGCCAGTGTCATACAGGATGATGGCAGACTGGAATTCTTGATAACAAGTTGACACTTAAGGAGCAGGTGTCAGCCATCATCATGTCCCTGTGTTTCCATCTTAAGAATATCGCCCTTATAAAGCATCTTGTTCCCTCTGTGGGTCTTCTGGTTGTTGGTTTCCTGTTTCATGAACTATTTCAGCTTCCTGCACCCGGGGCTAGTTGACATTGAACTCTGATAACCTTCAACTGATGCATTAATCCACAGCCCAAATACACATGGTGTTTGTCAGTACCAAGATTTCTTTGCAGTTATGTATAGTCTGCACTGGCTGCTAGTTAGATGATGTATAATCTAAAAGGGTCTTGCTTTTGTTCTTTTTTGGCCACACCTAACTTGGCTGTTGGCCTTCTTCCTCCTTATGCTCTTCCTTCTTGTATCTGTTTGTAATTCCAGCAGAGTTGTTGCAGTCACTAAGGGTTTATTATTTTGCCTGTCAGAACATGTAGATTTGAAACTACTGCCATGGTGACTGTGTGAGTTACAGTACATTATCTAACCCAAGTGCGCCTCATGTTCTCATTTACTGTGTAAACTGTTTTATCCTTATGTTATTACCAATGTTTTAACCTTTTGTTACCTTGATTGTTTTTACTTGCATGCTTTAATATTGACTTGCATATTGCTTAGATCTTTGAATGCTTTAGTAAAAGCGAACAAGGACTTTCATTCTCACACTCCATGCATCTTTTCTTTTGTTACTATTCACTACCCCTGTAGATTCAAACTGAAATCAAACATTTAGAACCCTCCTGATACCCTTCTCAGCCTTAAACAGTGCACACAAATTCACTGCATAAACCATTGGACTTTGGTAAACTATCCTTCAAATCAAATGACTCCCCAGCCTATCCACATATTCAGTGGCATATAGCAGGGAACAAAATGGACACTTTGTCTTGTTGTATCCTTTTCAAAATGCTAACACTTAAGTACACCACACCCATTAGTAGTTATCCTATCTATCATTTCGTCTATGTAATACTTTTATCCAATGTATGTAGTTAAAACTGCCTACCCTAACTCACCCAGTTTTTCTTATAACATCTTACATTGCATATTTCAAAGGCTTTTTTCTTATGCAGTCATATAAACATTTCTTTAATTTGCTCACACTTCCTTCCTTAGGAGCATGTGTCAGAAGATTAAGAAATCTGCAATACTCTGACCCCTAACTCCACAAGTTTGCCGCACATGGCCAACTGGCTAATCTGCTCTTCAGAATTTTGATAATTAATTGATATTCAATGCTCAACATGGAGGATTTTGAGCGGGTCATTGATCCTAACTGACTTATGTGTTCGAGACATGGATGCCAAGAAATGCAGTTGAGCTCCCTGCCAAGAGGAATGTAATTAATGCATGAGGTGATCTTAGCACTGCACAAGAAGGAAAAATGAGTACTATGTGCAGTTTGAAAAACCTTACAGGGAAAGAGACATTTGGCCAGCAGAGAACATAAAAAGTCTTCCAAGATAATTAGTTAATGATGATGCTTACAAGCAGCTAAACGATCTTTAGAATGTCTGTGATCTCAGAAATGATGAGCATGACAAAAAGGGTATTATCAAATAAAAGCTCAAAATTGTTACTAAGCTTACCTTAATATGCAGAGATGTTTGGGTTTGTTATAGTAATTAGGAAAACTTCTCCAAATGGGTAATATTTAGTCTTTTCTCCATGGCTGTCTTGAGCAAACACAACCAAGGAAAAAACAGTAGCTGGATTATTTACTGAAGTGCACTGACATGATGCAGTGTCAGTGAAGTTAAATGTAAAAGTCAGTGATACACTGATTAACGTAGAAAACAAATTAAATTATTTGTTGAAATTGGTCAGTATATTATTTCGGAACCACAAATCATATTATTTGTAGTTCTTTCTGAGTTGGTATCTGTATAAGTTATTACAGTATGTGCAGAAATGCAGATGAAGTAGTAGCCACTGCAGTGAAGGAAATCTGTCTCCATCCAGTGGTGGGGTTACCTTACAGATGTTTATGACATTTGGAGATATGCACATGCTACAGCCCACTTAATGGAAATGCTGAGGCCTTCACCACAAAAAATATGTTTGTGTTATAATGTTAACATACTTAATTTTCAACAAAATGCGTGATTCATTTGCTGACTTATTTTTCACTGTTACTTTTTGGACATCTGTACTTAATATAGTTGAGATTGACTTGGTGGTACTACTTAACTTTCTTGCACACAGGAAAAACTAATTTTGACACATCAAGGAAGAAAACTCAGATTTCAGAACACGGTGACAGAGTTCTTAAGTTTTCCTGTGCACTAATGTATACCAATGGACATCTCAAACCCTAAAATATAAACTGAAAAAAAAAGGGTTATAGCAAAGATGAAATTGATATTAATGTTCGGATCACAGAAGGCAGCATTCATGAACATTGAACAGCAACAAAAGAAAAAATGAATCCACAGGAAAAGCATATGAAGCCAGAACATTTGAACAGTAACAAAGTCCAGGCTGAATATATTTCTAAAGAGATGGAAGCACTGAAGCAAACATATCTGAACTGTGTTAAAAATAGAATAGATAAAAATGTAGCTGCATATAATTTAATACACAATATAATTTAATATAACAAATTAGCTTCTGTCTTTAAATGTACTTTCTAACTGACTCACTCATACAGTTTCACAGATTTCTTTACACTGAAAAGAACTAATTCTTTGATCCCCAAAATCTGAGCTATAGGAACAGAAACTTAATTGGATTCTTGGAAAACAAAAGTCTGTAACTGAAATATGAATCTAGATGTCCATACCTGAAAATAATGTACTACATGATACAGGAACAGTTAATATAAACTGAATAGTGAGTGTGATAATGAAACACAAATACCTAGACTTGGGACAAAAAGTATACATAATACATATTTATGTATGAATGTACTTCTAAATATCGAAGTACACAATTCTTGAATGGCTTGCCATCAGTCCCAAAAGGTCAAAAGCCAAAACATTTGTACTTTTTTTTTTGCAGGGGGGGTAGCCCCCTGCACCCCACACACCCCTCCTAATTATGTATACCAGTTTCAAGATCTCTGAACAGTGAGGAAAGGTCAAATGCCCCAATCCCCACTGTGTACAAACATGTACGGACTTAACACCAGCAGAAACTATCAAATGAGTTTCATTCACTTCTGTCAGTGGTAAACACATTCTAGATTATGAACATTTGATTATATGGAATGTGTGTGTGTGTGTGTGTGTGTGTGTGTGTGTGTGTGTGTGTGTGTGTGTGTGTGTGTGTGTGTGTGTGTGTGTGTGTGTGTGTGTGTGTGTGTGTGTATATATATATATATATATATATATACATATATATGTATAGATATAGATATATATGTATATATATATATATATATATATATATATATATACATATGTATACACACACACACAAACACACACACACACATATATAGTGTTTTTCTCTCTTTCTGTCTCTATGTATGTATCTATCTATATATATATATATATATATATATATATATATATAGATATATATATGTATGGAGAGTGTTTCCTTGTATATGTATGTGTGTGCATATATATATATATATATATTATACATATATATATATATATATATATATATATATATATATATTATATTTTATATATTATATATATATGTGTGCGTTTGTGTGTGTAATATGGAACATATACACAGCATCAGTGTTATGGAATGTCAAAATGCCTGTGGCCGAGACCATATGATCAATGTTCCACGAGACTGAAAACTACAAAACAACCAGGACGTCTTCCTACACTTCACACACCCCCTGCAAATTATATATACCAAATCCAAGGTCACATTGCAGTAGGGGGGGGGGTGTATTCCCTGATCCCAACTGTACTGTGATCTCATTATAAACACTTTGACGTTTTGGAAAGTAGATCATATGGTCTCGATCATATGTAGTTTGACTTTCTGAGACATTGTTATTCTGATTGGGACCACAAATGATGCAACCTCTGTGAGTACGGCAGCTGCAGGGTCCCAAAGGAAACAGTACACAAAACAAAAAAGAGGATCAGCATTCTGATGGGGAACCATACACACACATCCATCTGTCCACAACCCCTTTTTCCCATTTTTGCACATGGGTTCGGGTTGTCAGTTCAGCAGTGGCAATCATCTATACAGCCAATTCCCACATCATCAGGTGGCCAGCCATGTTGCGGTTGTTATTCCATACCACAAATATCTATTCAAACGTATGGCCAGAGTATTCAGTCTACCCACTGCATATCTTTGAATGTAAGACAAGGATGGAGACCAAAGTGTGTACATTGTAAATACAAATGAAAAGAAGAAATAGCACCATGCTCCTTTTCGAAAAAACTTTGACAACACAAAGTTTTCGAGCAAAAGACTGTTCCTCAACATAAGCATACAAGTAAAAACACAGAGATTAAACAGTATATTCAGCATATCAATCAATTGATCAGATTATCAACCCAAATTGATTTATTAATCCATTAATCTAAAATGTAAAACTACTTAAAAGCAGTCAAAAATGTTTTATATAAACATATATACAAAATAAAAATAACGTAATAAATTAATTACTTCACTTTATAAGATGTAAATTTCAGTATTGGTTTAATGCTGTAACTCACATTTAAGCCAGGTATTAAATTCAAACCTAAATTTCCATTTATATTCAGCACATTTTGTCGCTGTAAAATTTTGGCACCTCTAGGTGACGTATTTAATTTCTGTATTGCTCTAAAAGTATGATTGCCCATTATATACTTATATAAAGCAATTGTAGTAACATTTCTTTGAATATCAGAAATATGGGCAGAAATTCTTTATTTAAACTTCCTATTACTTTTACCTATATAAAACATTTGACTACCTATCACTTGTAGCCAAATAAACAATATACTAAGTTATACAAGTAGCAAAACATTTAAAAATAAATGCCAGTGTTTGAATGTAAGAACATATCACTTGTATTAATATACTTACAAAACTGACAGTTATGGCATTGACAGGAAAAAGTGTGGATAGTCCTGACACTGGTAAGTAGAGACATATTCAAGTCTTTATAACATAATTATTGCTATAAATTTCTACCATGTTTAAAGTGAAACATTGGAGCATCACCAACAATAGATTTTAACTGTGGAATTGAGTGGAGAATAAGCCAATTTCTCTTTGTAATATTATTTACCTTTATAGATCTTCTCATAGTAAGGTGGAGATTATTCTGTCTCTGTCTCTCATCGGATCTGCAAGCCTCCCATCCACTTCTCATGTAGTGATCTCTCCTTCTGCAGTCTGTCCAGTGGTTTTGGAGTCCTTGGATCCGAGAGCCCTGAGAGTCTCAGTGTCTGATCCGAAGATGACTAGGTCTTCGACTCTGATAGCCTCCCTTACTAGTTCCACTCCTGTTACTTTGGCTCGGAATGGGTCTTAGAGCCGAAGTGTTGGCACCGGATCTGGAGTTTGGGTTTCACTCCAATGTTATCAGAGACATCCTTGTTCCTTGGAGCTTCCAAGATGGACAGCTGGGGTCCAACTCCTTCCTCGAGGCATGGCTAAGGGCAGGGTTGAGGCTTGTTAGCTTCTGAGGTTTTGGCTCCGGTGTAGCCAGCTGCAGCTTCTCCCGGCCTGTCTGTCTTCAAGGTAGTGGAGAGGGCTTTCTCTTTCCTGAGAGATTAGATTACAGTCTCATCGTTCAATCCTCATTCCCTTCCTCCTTTAGGTCAGAGCTCTGATCCTCTCAGGCCATCTCTACAGGGACAGCCAGTACCATCTAGCATCCAGATGGCTCCCATGGAGGAACTTCCCGTCTCTTCAAGTAGCTCTCCAGACCATCCCACTGAAGAGGTTCCCCGAAAGAGAATGTGCAAAAGGAGGCACATGGATTCCCCTGTGGAATCTCTCACCAAAGATACTAATTTTGATGAAGGGCGATGGTCCACCAGGTCTCCACAGAATGTCATCTCCTTCGGAGAAACCCCAGAGATCCTTAAACAAAAAGTTTGATGGTCTTTAGATACTCCCTCCCTAAAGGAGTCAGTTTTTCTGGAAGGTTTTGGATCCAGATGATCAATGTCTTGGGTGACTCTCCCAGCAGATGAGCTTTTCAATTTAATGTCTTGCTGGGCATGGAAGGAACCAGATTCTGTTAAACCAGTTTCTCATCGACCAGATAAAATTTTGGCACCATCTAAGGATAGATAAGATTGGAGCTAAGGAGTCCCTGTTGATGATATGGTTCTGGTGGCAGCCACTAAAAAGGAGTTACTGGTAGAGTGCCTCAGTCCATCCCCCCTAATGGAGAGTCCTGGGCATTAGACAGGTTTGGAAAGCACATAGTTGCTTCAGTTACCTTTGTCTTGACGTCCCTGAATCACTTAGTGCACTTCACAAGACTACAGTGGGATTTGACCAAGGAATTCTCCAAATTCCTCTCTGAGTCCATATCCATGGAGGACTACAAGAGGTTGTCTTCACAGCAGGCCATTCTATTATCAATTTCCAGTGCATCCATGAGGTTTCTATCCCATGCTGTGGAGAGCACCTCACGGGCTACTGGTTTAGGCATAGTAGTTTGGAGACATGCTTGAATGTTGTTATGCAACTTTGTGGAGCCTTTCACGTCTTCTTTCATCAGTGTTCCTTTTGATGGTATGTCTTTGTTTGTCCCTGCTGTGAAGGAAATGCTTTTCCCACAGTAAACAAGATGGAAAGACCCTGTCTTTTATATCAATACACGTTTCTACCCCTCAATGATCCTTTTCCCCACATCAAAGAGGAGACAAGAAAATGCGGTTCTTTAAGTCCCAGGGATCTTTCCAGGATTCACTCAGGGACAACTGCTCCAGGGGCAGCGGGGGGAGTTCAGACTGTCCTTACAGCAGAGGAGGCCTGCAAAATCAGGGCTTCTGAGATTCCTTTTCAGACAAATCTTTTCAGTGCTACTGAAGGATTGCCTGACTGCCCACCTCTGGAGGCAGTTGTGGGGGGGGGGTGCACGTCTTTGCACCCAGATGCTTGGGCTTCTATAACAAAGTATTCTTTGGTGCTAAAAATAATATCCAGAGGTTATTTCATACCATTTTTCCAGATTCCCCTAACCAAAAGAGAGCAGCTTCCTGACATTCCACCCAGTCAGAAGGACGTGGCAGCTCAAGATATTCAAACGCTGCTAGACCGGAGTCATTCAGGAGGTCCCACCTAACTAGAAAGGATTTGGAACTTACTCAGAGTTTTTTTTAATGCCCAAAAAGACCGGAACCTGAGACCAGTTCTGGACCTAAGCAAAGAAAACCAATTTGTGAAGAAATCAAAGTTCTAAATGATCACACTTCAGTCCATTCTGCTGTTTTTATGCAAGGATGACTGAATGTGCTCAAGATTTCTTCACTTTCAGCTGGGCGCCAGTCATTATCATTTTGGAGCTCTGCCCTTTAGCCTCACCACAGCCCCCAGAGTGTTTACCAAGTGTATGGCAGTGGTGTCAGCTCACCTGAGATTGCTGGGATTCAGAGTGTTTCTGTATCTAGACGACTGGGTCCTTACTGCCCCAACCAGTCATCTCCTAGAGCAGTCCATGGACTGTTTACTCCAACTTTGTCAAAGGGTAAGCAACTCAATCAACATCTCCAAATTTCTTCAACAACCTGTATGGAGCCTCCAGTTCATAGGTGCACAGTTGAACACAGTAAGTCTCTCTTCCTTTGCATCATGTGGACACAATCAAGTTTCAAGTACAGCAAATTCTTGTTCATCCTTTTCCTCCAGCCAGTCTTGTCCTTCAGGCACTAGCTTCAGTGGCAACAGCCATAACCATAGTTCAAATGGCCAGATTTTATATGCGTGTTCTCCAATGTACTCTTGCTGTTCAGTGGTCTTTTCTGTTTCGTCTCTTTGTTTTTTCCAGTCAAACTCACTCAAGTCTGCAAGGATCATCTTCATTGGTGGATTCAGTTAGACCAAGTTTACCTAGGCCATCATTTTATTCTATCCCCTCCACTGGCCACGGTGATCATAGATGTCTCCTAATTGGGGTGGTGGGGCATTTCTTGGGATGGACGGTCCAATGCACGTGGTAACCCAAGAGACCAATTCACATATGTCCTAGGGATGAGAATGGTCCTACTAGTGCTAGTTTCAAGATGTTCTTCCACCGGGGACCATTGCAATTCAAACCAACAACATGTCTGTGGTTTGTTACATCAACAAACAGGGAGGAACCTGATCTTATCACCTTTTCCAACAGGCATTGAGAGTGCAGCCGTTGGTGATGTCCTTCAACTACTTTCTTATGGCAATGTACATACTGTGGAAATGCAATGTGCTAGTGGAGAAACTCAGCAGGTCTGTTCTGATGCCTCACAAGTCGCCTGTCAATCTTTCTGTGGTGGAGTGGATTTTGCATCTTTGGGGCCAGCCTTGCTGTTACTATTTGCATCTCCCCACAACAACAAATGCAGTCGGTTCTTTGCATTAATTCCCCCTCAGGGAGAGTCACCAAGAGATGCTGTAGTTCATATTGGCCCTTCGGTCTATTTCATGCTTATCCCTCATTACCCTGATTCCAAAATAGTTACAGAGAGCACTTTGGTTGAAGAGCTCAGTTGTCCTCATTGCCCCCTTTTGGCCTTACCAGGTGTAGTTCCCCTTCCTATGGTCTAACCTTTGATATCCTCCATGGTTACTAGATCCCCATCCAGACCTTCTCTCACATCACTCCGGGATGAGGAATCCCACTATTCCAGGCCTCAAACTGGTCACATGGTTTCTGCATTTCCAGTGATAGCTAGACAGCCCAGGCTTTCTTCCCCAGTCAGATGGATACTGCTGTTTTCCCAGAAAGCTTCTACTAAGAAGATCTACAAGAGTAAATAGAAAAAATTCTCAGTTTGGGCTCTTCAGAAAGAAGTTGATCTTTTCACTGATCCTGTATCTGCAGTTCTAGAATTTCTAGTTTCTATTATTTAAGAAGGTTATAGTTTTTCAACAATCAAAGTACAGTTAGCAGCTATATCTAATTTTCACTCAGGAGAAAATGCTTTCATTTTAGCTTCTACAAAATTGTTCAAGGCCTTTCTGAAAAACACCTTTTCACATAGACCGCCAGTGAAAGATCTTTCACCGCCTTAGGATTTAACAGTCATACTCCAAGGGTTAACCCAAAAACCCTTTGAACCATCAGCTAAGTCTGATTTAAAATGTTTGTCTTGGAAAACAGCATTCCTAGTAGATATTACATCTATGAGGTGAATTTCTGAACTCCAGGCTCAATTTTCCAAATCCCCTTACACTGTTTTCCACAAAGACAGATTCACTTAATGAACAAACCAAAAACCCATCCTTCTTGCCAAAGGCAGCATCTGAATCAAATGTTAATGAAACAGTTAATTTGCCTGTTTACCGTAATATTTTCTAATAAGGAAGAATACATGCTACATCTTTTAGATGTACATGGACAATTGTTTTTATCTCCACAGAGCAAAAGACAAAGAGTACCTGAACAGTCTGTGGTCCTGCAGTTGTACACAGCCTCCATAGCTTATTCTCAAGTACTCAACCTTCCTTACCTTTTTTCTCCTCCCATTTCTCCTATCACAGCACACTTGCCTATCTTAAACCTTTATACAACTTCTCCCCTAACTATTAAATCTCACTTTTCCTTTCTCAACCTAAACACACAGTCACTCTCTTATCACCTCATTCAACTGTCTGTATACTATAACTCCTTCATCCAGTACTTCCTAACTATACTACATTTCCTCTACAACCCCGTCTCTGAACCAAAGTCTTATAATTAGTTTGCTGCATGTGAACCCAAATAAACTTGCATCTGTTTAAACTGTAACTTATCCTGTCTGTACTTAATACCGTTCGTAACTGTAAATTCATTTAAACTGGTCTGTACTCAATTAATGTCCAATTTGAACACTATTGTATGTTGTTAACAAAATGTTACCTGGAGCCTTTCTCCAAGTTATTGATGTATTACCTATTCAGTTATTGATGTACTTCCTTTTTGTACCATTATATTATGTAAAGTCAAGCTTTTCTTCCCGGGCATCTGCTGAAAAAGGGCTGTTAGCTCAGTCGGACAAACCCGGTCAACAAATGTAAAATAAATAACTACATAATAAAATTTCAGAAAGTCGAAACAGCTCTTTGTTTCTTTCTCCCCAAACAGATTGGGATTACCAGTTTTCAATATTGCCTTGACCGAATGGATTACTGATTGCATTTCTTTTGTTTATACTTAGCAAGGTCTCCCCCTATCAAAGCCTCCTAAAGCTCATTCTACTAGATCCATAGCAACCTGTTCTGCCTTTTGGTCTAGAACTTCCATTGATGATTGTGCAGCAGCTACCTGGTATAATCCTCCTACTTTTATTCCTCATTACAAACTAGATTTGACCTCCAGAAGCAGAGCTGTTTTTCATTCTACATTTCACATTGAGAAACAAATGAAAATGACAGCATCACATATAAAAATTATGTCCTCATCTTAACTATGCATCTTCCTTCCTCAACTTCCCCCCCTTCACCCCCCCCCCCCTTCCTTTTCATCTTCTGGAGTGACCTTGTGGATATTATGGAACCTTTTGTTCCAAGTTTGAGCCCCAGCTCTGCTGTCTTTTCCATCTTCTTGCACCATCTTAGGATCTATAAGGCAGCACACGTGATCTGAGATATTGCTAGTTGACTGGGGCATTATGGAGGAGCTTGTGAGTTGGATCCAAAAGTGTAGTGTATGAGCTGAGTGGGATCCAAGCTTGGATCCTATACCCAGATGTTGAGAAAGTGTGAAAATGGACAACACAATTGTATAGTTATGGTGAGTACATAACTTCAATTTTCTGACTGCTCTGTGTACCAGTAACCTGCCCATAACTTCCTGGACAGTTACTAGAGTAATGGTATGTTTGTTCACTTGTGTAGTCTGAAACATAAATGTATGTCATTGTTTTATGAATTCAGTCCTTAGTCATTTTTTCTGGAAACCAGAGACATTTATAAAGAAAACATGATGCAAAAATCTGGACATTCTGCAAAATCTTGACAGTTGAGAGGTATGGAAGGTGAGTGTAAGCGTAAGAGACTGTGTTACGCTGCCTTTCTGACAGCGCTTGCTAAGTGTTTTATAGCCTTGAAAGCCAGCAAAGCACTTAGTGCTTGTAGTACATGGAACAGAAAAAGCTCCATGCACTACAAATAATTATGATTGAGTCTTCAATCCTAACCTATTGTTATGTGTTCTATACAGCAATGCCATGATTCTATCACTGTGTTTTAAGTCTGTTTTCTTCCTTGATGTGTCAACATTAGTTTTTCTCTGTACAAGAAAGTTAATTATTACCACCAATTCAGACTCAACTATATCAAGTATAAATGTCCAAAATGCAATAACAGTGAAAAATAAGTCAGCAAATAAATCTTTCATTTGTTGAAAATGAAGCACAACAAAGTTATAACACAAATATATTTTTGTGGTAAAGACCCACAGCATTTCCGTTAAGTTGGCTGTACTACTTGCATATCCCTGACTATTATAACCAGGTGTAAGGTAACCACATGGCTGCATGGAGGTAGATTTCCTGCACTGCAGTGGCTACCTATTCATCTGCATTCCAGCACAAACTGTAGTAATAAAATAAATGTGCAGTAATCCTACCCCTATACAGTCACTGACCTTTACAGCTGACTTTACTGACATTGAATCATATAAGTGCACTTCAGTTAATTATCTCGCTACTGTTTTTCTGTGGCTGTGTTTGCTTAAAGAGTCAGGGAGAAAATACTACATATTACCATTGGAGGGGGGTCTGCTATTTACTATAAACAAACTGAAACATCTCTGCATCTTATGGTAAGCTTATTAGCAATTTTGAGATTTCCTACGTGTCAGGATAAGTAAAGTGCCATCTTTTATACTACACTTTATTTGATAATACCCTATTTGTCATGTTCATCATTTCTGAGATAACAGACATTCTAGAGATCATTTAGCTGGTAGCAAGCATCATCATTAACTAATTATCTTGGAAGCCTTTTTCTATTCTATGTCTGCTGGCCAGATGTCTCTTTCAAATCTTTCAAACTGCACATAGTACTCTTTTTCTTGTTTCTTGTACAGTGATAACATCACTTCATGCAATTTGATTGCATTCTTCTAGGCAGGCAGCTCAGCATGGTGCTGGCATGTGCTGGATAACTCATTATTCTTGCTATCCTATTGCTGTGGAAATGAGATCAGTTACTTACTTGGCTCTCCTCACCAGCTCATTCTTAGTTCCTAGATTTCTACTTTCTAAAACAGCACCTTGCATTTTTTGGCAGTAAAACTTAGTTATCTGTCAACCTAGGGTCTAGTCCCTTTTTAGGTTTTCTTCTAATTTTTGCATTTCCCCTCTGGTTGGTTGACAGTTTCACACAGGTTGATATTATTTTTCATAATCAGAATTGTCTGTTTTGGAGGACTATTGAAAAATGCATTTCCTAGAACCAGTTTAAGGCAGAGTATTATGGCCATAAGCTGCTAATGAGCTTCATCTTGTTGTCATGGGTTTGATTCTCTCTGTGTCCTTCTGCTTTGCGACTCTGAGAACGTCTCATAATCAGACATCGCTCCATGTCTGTTTGCGGCGTGACTTTGAGCAATTCACTTAATCAAACGGTGCTCCAGGGTTGCTCCTGAAAACAAGAATTGTTTCTAACTTGTGAGATTTAACCAGTTAACAAATAAATTCTTTAAAAAATAAGTAAAGACCTTGCAGCAGAAGACTGATTACAGTTATCTCCCTTTCTTAGAGACAGCTCTCTCTTTCGTCACTTCTGTATTCTTTTTTCCATCTAATTTTTTACAAAGGCTGCAGGTTTCCTACCACCCCACACCCTTTTGCCTTGCCCAGTAGTCTGTTGAGAGAGAATGTAAGAGCAGTCTTCAAACTGCTTTGACAACAGTAGGGCTTTTGCTTACCTTGCCCCACTGTGTTGACCTTATTATTGCATATTGTTGGCAGTGCTTAATGAGGGTATTATGTACAGACTGTAGTATATAAGCAGATAGCATTATCACCAATTTCTTTGTATTTGTTTGCTGCACCCTAGATGTCAGTGCTGCATAGTTACCAAACATCACTGATGTGTATACAGAGTGCACTACACTGTACGTACACACATTAAAACACACTTATTTTAACAGAGTGCACTAATGTTCAGTCTACCCTAAACAGCAAGTCATTCCTCAACTCACAGTACGAGTATATAGGATGCCATCCTCCACTCTTCACTTTCTTAAAATTTTCATTGCTTATCTGCCAATCTCCCAAGTCAGGAACACTTTCATCAATACAAACTGACATGGAATATGGGTATAACTTTTTCATTTATGGATACTGATATAAGCATTTATTCTTGTGTTTCTTCAATAAAATGCAATTCATACCAGTGACTTTGTTTGTTTTTGTTTTTTTCTCAAATGTTTAACATTAGATCACTCTTGCAGTAGCCTAAGCTGTTTGTGTTATATCCTACCAAGGATATGACCAACTGGACAGCTTTTCAAAGATAAAGGATGCCTACTGTGAATTGTCAGAGGAGCTCTTGCAGTGTCCCATATAAAAAGCAGCTGTAGTACAAAAGCTTCAGATCTTCCTTACTGCAGAAGTGCACTCCTTCTGCTGACTTCATGGAAATTACATCTGCTCATGATCCTTCATGTTTGGGCAGGTAAGTCCTTGCCTTAGCTTCACACTACACACACACACACACACACACTACACACACACACACACACACACACACACACACACACACACACACACACACACACACACACACACACACACACACACACACACACACACACACACACACACACACACACACACACACACACACACACTCATGAGAAGGCTAAGGAAAAAGAAAAATCCAGGGAAATAAATAGGGGCCCCAGATTTCTGCCCTTCAACTCCAGCATCAAAGATTTCAAAGCCTTCAGATCAAACCTTCACATCAGAGCCTATTCTGACTGGATCCAATATGCCTCTTTTACTGCAACCATGATTTTTCTTGGAACCAGTGTTTCTCAGGGTGAGATCCCTATTCTTCAGTGGATGCCTGTCTATCAGATCTGTCAACCTTCTTCCACTGCTTTCCTCTCTCCGCTATCTTTGGTCCTCCAAGAGTCTTTCAGAAGCTGAAGTGCCTTAGGACCCAAATCCCGCTGTAGGAATGGTTTCTTTCCCTCATCAGATTATTGTTGTTTCCCCCAATCTGTCCTGGAGCTTGCAGATCCAAGCATTCCCTGGGGTATATCTGTGCTGGACCGAAGGCATGGTTGTCCTTGATGCTAACGTCTGATCTGGCTGGCTCCACATGGCTTGGATCCCTGTGGATCTCAGGGCTGAGATGCCAGACTCAAATAAGCAGGCTCGACTCCAAGTTTCTCAGAACCATCCCTTTCCTGCTGGGCTTTGGAACTGGACAGTTCAGCTCTAATATCTGTTTCTGAGCCTAGCCGAGTAGGGCTTCAAGACCAGTCCAGTTTAGGGACCTCTGCTGCTATGGGGAGGGTCTCTGTTCCTGTCTCAGGCTGTGCTCTTGAAGTTTTAAGAGAGTACCTTCTTATTCTTGGGAGCAGACTTCCGTCTCAGGCTCAAATCCATCCCTTTCTCACAGGATTTTCTCAGGTCCTGTTCCTTCTCTCTCTCTGTCCCAGTGGGACAGCTGTTCTTCAAAAGTACGGCGTACGTCCACATTTTAAACCCTCAGTCAGTTTCAGAGTCCTTACCAGAGTATCCCACTGGTGATATTTGTAAGAAGTATAAGTTCAAAAGGCAGCACATTGACTTCCCACAGGAGGATGAGGGGGAGGGACCCCACTACCCCCCACCCCAAGGTCTCATCTTGAGATTGTCTTTCTCAGCAAAATATGAGAACTACTCAGATAAAAAGGAGGGTTGTCCTTCAAAGCTCTGTCCTAAGAAGCAGTATTTCTTGAGGCTTTTGGGGCTGGCCCATCTACTACTTTGTTGGTCCCTCCAGCAGATGAAATGGTGGATTTAATCTCTAGACAGACATGGAAGGAACTGGACATAGACAAACCCATCTCATGCCAACCTGACAATTTTGTGGTTTCACCAAAAGACCATCCTTATTCCATAGTAGGGGCAGAGGCCACCAAGAAGGATCTGGTAAAATTCCACTGTCCATCCCCCAAATAGGTGATCTTGGATACTGGACAATGGGAAGTGAGTCTATATCAGTGACCTCTGCTCCCAGGCTGCTAAATTATCTGGCACACCTTACATGCTTCCAGAGAGATTTGACCAGGTAGCTCTCCAAATTTCTCTCAGGGTTCCTATCTGCTTAGGGAAGAAAGTCTGTCGAATCACAGTTGGCTACCCTTCAGTCTTTGTCTAATGTCTTGATGTGCCTCATCTCCAATGCCACAGAGAGCGCCTCAAGAGTAGCAGGCATAACCATATGGAGACATGCTTCAGTTTGCCCGTGCGATTTAGCAGAACACTTTAAGATGCCCTTCATCAAGGCTCCTGTGATGGATTGACATTCTTTGGTCCAGAAGTAAAAGAAACACTGTCCCGGAGTGAACAAGATGGTAAGACCCTGTCTGCAGTAGGATCCAGTTTTCTACCCCCACAAAGGACTTTTTCCAAAATCCAAAAAGGATGGAAGTAACTTTGGATGTTATGTGATCCTATCTCGCCTACATTCTGACTGATGGGTTTGCTCCGACTCGGCACGCTTATGCCAAAGAGCGAAGTCTCTTATTGGCTGAGCTTACTATATCCCAGGATGCACCACTACCAGTCCCCCAGATCTCGTTTGCCGCTAACAAGCAAAGATGTGGTCTCGAGCTGGCTGAGCTAAGTAGTGTTTTCTTCACTTACTTTCCTGTCAGGAATTTCCTAAAAATTCAACAAAAAGCTGTTTTAACAGCTATCTCGTGTTTTTGTGTATGAGTGGATATTTTCTGTTTAATATTTGTGTGGTGATTGCGTTTTTCTGACTAGAGGTCCCCTTTGAGTTGAAGGGCCTTCCCCTGTCAGTCCGTTGTTGTTCAAGTCCGTTTATTTAGGGATTTTTGGATCCCTTTAGTTATTTTTGTGACAGCCTTTGGTTCTCAAAAAAACGGTTTTCAAAAAGAAAAGAAAAGAGAATTTTTTCTGTGATATATAGTGTGTTTGATTTAGCTAGTCACTAAATTGGTTGCCATAATGTCACAGGCTCCTAGGCCTTCAGGATTTAAAAAGTGCACTAAGTGCAGTTTCAAGATGTCAATAACAGATGACCATTCTCTCTATGTGTACTGTTTGGGCGCCAAACATTTGCAAGAGTCCTGTAGCGTGTGCCACGCGTTTTCCTCGGGGTTCCTCCAAGAGAGGAAAAATAAACTTATTTTAAAAGGCCTTATTAAACCCTCATTTGAAGAGGCTTTAGCTTCCTCTCCTTCTCCTGCAAAGAAGAAAAGGGCGTCGGCTCCGACCAGCCCGTCGGAACCGACCGCCAAAAGACATAGGCAGGCTTCTCCTTCGGCTCCACGGACTTCGGAGCCGAGGGCGGAACGGTCTGCCTCGATGCCTCCAGCCTCGACTCCTCTGGGTTCGGAGCCGACAGCTGGGGCCTCGAGAGGCGGGTCATCTTCATCGGCTCCACTGATCTTGGAGCCGATGAAGGTTGTCCGCTCAGACACTTCCTCCTCGGCGCCGAAGCCCTCTTCGGCACCGATGGAAATTGGTTTGGACACTCCGGCGCCGATAATTATCGAGTCGATTCGGAGCCGGTCCCCTAGTCCCTTGGAGCCGTTGGAGAGGCCTACCGGACCCGCTCGGTCTCTTCCAGGTCATCAAGGATGTCAGATTCGGACATAGACAGGGTACTCCAAAGACTTTTCCAGTCCCCAGTCTTTCAGAAATTTGTTTCGGCTCCGACCCAATTGGCTTCGGAGCCGATAGCCCATTCCATTGCCATTCCTCCTCCGACCGCTTCGGCTCCATCGGAGCAGGTGCTGATGGAGCCAGTAGAGATCCTAGGGTCGGCTCCGACCCTTACTCCAACCCCGGCCTTCGGGTCCGAGTTTAGCACACGGACTTCTTCGGCCGGGCCTGGGTGACGTTTGGGACCAATGCTGTCGGTTCCAAGCCTCCCTCTCGGTGCTTCGGCCGCGGGACTTCCGTCTGCTATCATGGCTGGAGACTGGACCCTCCCAGGATTCTGGGGTCCGGCCTTCAGAGCTATGAGGAGTGCCTTGGCCAAATCTTCTTCGCCATCTCACGGCTTTACCGGCACCTTCCTGGGCATGGAGACTGGGTCTTTGGTAGTTCCCCTGTCTCTAGGCAGCGGAGCCCCGGGGCCTGAGGTTACCCCACTGGGGGTTCCCCTCCTCCTGAGGGTCTTTTGGAGTTGTCTTCGGAGGAGCCCCCAAGGAAGAGATCGTGCAAGAGGAAGCACGTGGACTCCCCCGATGAGTCTCTTACATCGGACACTGATCTTGATGATGCGGAGGGTCCCCAAAGTCGTCCTCGGATGATGTCTCATTTGCAGACATTCTAGAGATCCTCAAGCAACGAGGCGGCTGGAATTCCAAACCCCCCTCCGCTGATGAGTCGGTGTTCCTCAAGGCCTTCGGGGCTCAGCCCTCCGCCTCCTGGGTGTCTCCGCCTTCGACGAGCTCCTGGATTTGGTTTGTCGGAGGGCGTGGGAACATCCAGATACTGTGGAACCAGTGCCTTCTCGCCCTAACAAATTTTTGTCTGCCCCACCCGAGAAGGAGTTCTTAACGAAAGGCGTGGCTGTAGATGCCATGGTGGTGGCATCTGCTACCCAGCAGGACGTGGCAGAGGCTTCAACGTCCGTTCATCCTCCTAATAAGGAGTCTAGGAGCATGGACGATGCACGGAAGCGCTCCCTGACTTCAGCGGCCTTTACTCTGAGGTCCCTGAATTATTTGGCACATTTCACCAGACTACAGAGGGATCTGGTCAAGGAGCTCTCAGACTCCCTCTCAGGTAACCTACCTGAGCAGCTAGCCCAGTCGGTTAGCTCTCAGTTGGCTGTCCTTACCTCGATTTCTAACTCGTCCATGAGGCTCATCTCATATGCGGCCGAAGGGGCGGGCAGAGCGGCAGGCACAGGCGTGGCTCTACGAAGACAAGCCTGGCTCCGTTTGTGTCATTTCGCGGAGGCCTTCAAGTCTTCCTTTGCCGACGCTCCCTTTGATGGGTCCTCTTTGTTTGGACCCAAGGTAAAAGACACTCTTACCCGCTGTGAGCAGGAGGGAAAGACTTTATCTGCCATAGGAGCACGATTTTCCACTCCTTCGGCCTTATCCCAAGGCTAAAGAGGAGGGAAGATGTGGTTCCAAATCACAGAAATTCTTTCCTCAACAGCAGGAAGATTCCCCTTCCAGAGGCAGAGGACGGGGAAATTTTTCTGGGAGACGCCGTCCCAGAGGCGGCAGAGGCCCCGCAACACTGGAGACCGCGAGTCCTTTCGTGGCTCTTCAGCCTCCCACACTCCATGAGGGATTGCCCGGCTGTGCTGCTCGAGCCAGTCGGGTGCCGTGTTGACAAGCACCTAAAAGCCTGGGATTCTATTACTCAGGACAGATGGGTGCTTCGGATTATTGCCGGAGGTTACACCATTCCCTTTACACGCTCACCCCACCGTCCAAAAATCCCGGACCCACCACCCAGTCAAAGGGAAATTGCAGCCGTAGAAGCTTCAAAGCTGCTAGAAAAGGAGTCATCCAACCGGTCCCCACAGACCAGATCGGATCCGAAATTACTCAAGGTTCTTTTAGTGCCAAAAGACAGGGGACCTGAGACCCATTTTGGATCTCAGCAAACTAAACCAGTCCGTCATGAAGTCCAAATTCGAATGGTCACTTTACAATCCATTCTCCCATTGTTGGAGAAAGATGTTTGGATGTGCTCCATAGATCTCAAGGACGCCTATTATCACATACCGATACATCAGGCGTCCAGGAGGTATCTGCGCTTCAGCCTGGGAGACAGTCATTTCCAATTTTGTGCACTGCCCTTTGGTCTCACCACAGCCCCAGGGTGTTCACCAAGTGTTTGGCAGTAGTGACTGCTCACCTGAGGAGTCTCGGATTCCAAGTGTTTCCCTATCTGGACGACTGGCTCCTGACTGCCACCACCAGGCATCTACTACTAGAGAACCTACAAGCCACCATCTCCTGGGTGTTTCCCTGGGAATTACATTCAACTGGTCAAAGTCTATCTTGCTGCCTTCTCAGCGCATAAGATTCATAGGAGCAGAGATAGACTCAAAATTAATGCGGATCTTCCTTCCTACCGAAAGGATACAAACATTACAAAATCAGGTCCGAGCCCTGCTTCTAAGATCCAAAGCCCCAGCCAGGATGGTCCTGCAACTTTTAGGTTCAATGTCTGCCACGGTTCTCCTAGTTCCTCTGGCAAGGTTGCACATGAGGATTCTCCAGTGGCTATTATCGACACAATGGTCTTTTCAAGATCTCCCCCTCAATCATCACATACTGATTACAGAAACGTGCAAACGGGACCTCCGCTGGTGGCTTCTGCCATCCAGTCTGAATCAGGGAAGACCCTTTGTTATACCCCCTCCGGTGGCCACCTTGACTACGGATGCCTCCCAGACGGGGTGGGGGGGGCATTGTCTGGGCAGGTCAGTTCAAGGTTCTTGGCTTCCCAACGAAACATCTCTCCATATGAATGTGTTGGAAATGAGGGCTGTACTTCTATCCTTACAAGCCCTCCACAAGTTTCTCCCTCAAGGCATTATCGCCATCCACACAGACAACATGTCGGTGGTCTGGTATCTAAACAAACAAGGAGGGACCAGATCTTACCCCCTTTGCAGAGAGGCCATGAGGGTGTGGGAATGGGCAGTGGCTACCAAGCGCTTCCTGGTAGCAACCCACATTCCAGGCAGATCCAATGTATTGGCAGACAGACTGAGCAGGACTATTCTCTCTCCTCACGAGTGGTCTCTGAACGAAACAGTAGCAGCTCAGATTTTCAAAAGATGGGGGATTCCGTGCTGCGACCTGTTTGCAACACCACGAAACACGAAGTGCAAAAGGTTCTTTTCCTTGACCCCGTCAGGGGAGACAGCTACGGATGCTCTAGTCCAACCTTGGCCAACAGGACTGCTTTATGCTTTTCCTCCGATTCCACTCCTCCCCAAAGTCATCCAGAAAGCTTCCCAATTGGGGTCCACAATGATTCTAATTGCTCCGTACTGGCCTCGTCAGGTATGGTTCCCCTACCTACAGAAATATACTCTGGATGGTCCTTGGTTCTTGGACCTAATTCCGGACCTTCTGGTTCATCAGTCGGGACAACAGCACCAGTCCCTTCACACTTTGAAATTAACAGCTTGACTCCTCCACTTCCGACTATAGTCAGAAATCACACCTTGGACCCGGAAGTTATTCACATTTTATCTTCAGCCCACAAACCCACCACTAAGAAATTGTATCACAGTAAGTGGAAGAGGTTTGCTATCTGGGCTCAACTCAGAGGATTAGACCCTATTACTGCCCCGATACCAGAGGTCTTGAAATTTTTAACATCCTTGTTTAATCAAGGATCTTCAGTCTCTACTATTAAAGTCCAACTAGCAGCTGTCTCCAAATTTCACGATTCCACAGACCCACCGTTGAGGAGCAGCAGATTATGTAAAACTTTCATGAAAGGTGCTGTGCTTTTAAGACCCCCAGTTTTTCATCCTGCGCCTCCGTGGGATCTTGATTTGGTACTTCGTGCCTTAACATCTTCCCCCTTTGAACCGGCTGCTACATGTGAGTTGAAATATCTGTCTTGGAAAACTGCCTTCTTAATTGCAATTACCTCTGCAAGAAGAGTTTCAGAACTTCAAGCCCTATCTATCAAACCACTGTACTTGATTTTTCACAAGGATAGAGTATCACTTAGACCTAATCCATCTTTTGTCCCAAAAGTTTGCTCTAATCTCTGTCTCCAACAATCTTTAGAGCTACCAGTTTTCTTTCCAAAATTTTCAAACAAAGCGGAATACACCTTCCATACATTGGATGTTCACAGGCAATTGCACTTCTATCTAGATAGGACTCAGCAAATTCGGAAAACAGATCAATTGTTTGTGTCCTTTTCAGATAATAAACTGGGTAAAACCATCACTAAAGCTACTATTGCCAAATGGATCAGAGATTGCATAACTCAAGCTTATTCCTCTTCAAATAAGCAACTTACAACATCTGTCAAAGCTCACTCTACTAGAGCTATGGCTACCTCTATTGCATTCCATTCCAAGCTCGCTATTTCTGAAATTTGTGCTGCGGCTACTTGGTCCAACCCGCACACTTTCATTTCCCACTATAAATTGGATGTGGCATCTAAAGGACGAGCATCATTTGGTTCCACGGTACTCAGGAGTGTTTTCCAGTGAGCCACCCAGGATTTAGGTGCTAGGGACGCTGTCCCATCAGTCAGAATGTAGGCGAGATAGGATCACATAACATCTTTTAGTTATGTACTCACCATAACTTCAGATGTTTGGGATCCATCTCGCCTACATTCCTAATACCCACCCTCCTTCCCCTGCCTTGGAGATCAGAAGAGATTGAACGGTTTGGGTTCTACTGTTTTTATCTTGTATCATCTGTCAATGTTATATAAGCAGTGCATGCGTGTGTGCATGTATGCGGACAAACTAGATCTGGGGGACTGGTAGTGGTGCATCCTGGGATATAGTAAGCTCAGCCAATAAGAGACTTCGCTCTTTGGCATAAGCGTGCCGAGTCGGAGCCGAGGATCGGCTCCGAACCCATCAGTCAGAATGTAGGCGAGATGGATCCCAATCATCTGAAGTTATGGTGAGTACATAACTAAAAGTTCTGGAAATCTTAAGGATCCATACCTGATGCTTCTGGAGAGAGATGCCCCAGAGGCAGGGTGGGGAACCCTAGTGGTAGATGTCCCCTCATGGCGGAGGTGGCCCACAAAACCGGGGTCCCTTCTCTGATAAGCCCTATCAGCTCTCCTGAATGTTTGCCTGATTGTCGCACTCTGGATTCAATCGGAGGACAATTGTTCCTTCACCCCATGGCTTCGACATCCATCATTCAAGATGTTTGGGTGCAGAGGATCATAACCAGAGACTGATTCATCCCCTTTCTTTTCCCACCACTATGTTTAAAGAAATTTCACAATGCTCCACCCTCCCAAAGGGAAGCAGCAGCATTAGAAATAGAAAAGCTGCTAAAAAATCATCTCATCCAATAGGTCCTACCAGACCAGCAAAGATTCTGAATTTACTCAAGATTCTTTTTAGTGCCAAAAATGAATGAGGACCTCAGGTCAGTTTTGGACCCAAGTCCTTTGAGCAAATTTGTGAAACAAAATTCCAGATGGACATAGAACATTCCTTACTCCCATTACTAAGGAAGATTGGATTTGCTCGATTGATCTCCAGGATGCATATTACTATATAAAAATGGACAGATGCTCAAAGAGGTGTCTTTGCTTCAGGCTGGGTGCCAGTCATTTCCAGTTCAGAGCCCTGTCCGCTGTTCGGTCTTAGCCACACACACACATACACACACACATGCACACACACGCACACGCGCATACACACACACACCCGGGTGTTCACCAAATGCATAACAATGGTTGCAGCTCACCTCAGGCTGCAGGGGTTCTGAGTGTTCCCATACCTAGATGACTTGTCTCAAAACCAACCTCACCAGGAATCTTCTTCTGAAAGCTTAGGATTCATTATGTCATCTTTAGTCAGTACTAAGCATCACAGTGAATATAGACAGCTAAGACAAAGCTTCATCTAGTAAACTCTTGGAATTTACTGGAGCACTTTTGGTCACAAAACTAGGATTTCCTCTATCCACAAACAAGCACTTGTTGTTTTTTCATGTCAGAGGCCACATGAAAAACTGATTCTGTGTCTTTTAGGCTCAATGGCAGCTGCCATCACCTTGGTCCCTCTCATCGTATAACACATGAGAGTTCTTCAGTGAACTGTGTCAGCTCAGTGGCTAGTCAAAAGTCATCCTATGAATTTTCAGGTCTGGATTACAATGAATTGTAGGTCTCATATCCAATGGTGGCTGGAATCCCCACTAGTCTCCAAGAGCTGTCCTTTTGTACTACCTTCCCCACAGTCCATAGTGACTGTCCACAGACACTTCCCACTTGGGGGGGGGCAATTCTTGTGGCAGATGTTTCACGGCATGTAGTCCCTTAAAGAGATCAGTCTTCACATCATATTTTGAGGATGGGAGAAGTCATCCCAGCATTATAGGCCTTTCAAGATGCTGTCCCCTTAGGTGTGATCTCAGTACAGACAGACATGTCAGCCGTCTGGTACATCAACATACAGAGAGGAACACAATCCTATTGTGTGGGTTAGGAGGCCATGAGACTATGGAAACAGGCAATGTCTTCTTGCCACTTTTGATAGCAGTGCATATCCCAGGGAAATGCCATGTTCTAGCAGAAAGGATGAGCAGGTCCATCCTTCTGCCTCACAAGTGGTCCTCTCAACAGCACAATGACGGATCAGATTTTCAGTTGTTGCGGTCAACCTTGCTGCAGTCTGCTTACCTCCCATACAACACCAAGCACAGCAGGTATTTGCCCATATCCTTCATAAAGGGGAGAAACCAAGAGACACTCTGGTTCACAGTAGGCCTCCCACTCTACTGTATGAATTTCTTGTTACCCCTCTCATACTGAAATTTCTTCTGAAATCTTTGGCGAGAAAGGTGACAGTGATCCTCATTGATCCCTTTTGGCCCTAACAGGTGTGGCTCCCCTTCCTCTGGTCTTATCTGGTTCACAATCCCTGGTTGGTGGGGCCAGTTCCATATCTTCTCTCTCACCCATCTGGGTTGCCTGACCAGGACATTCATACCCTCAAACTAACTGCATAATTTCTCCAGTTTCATTGGTGGCTAGGCAGTCCAGGCGTTTTTCCCCCAAGTTAGTCACATTTTTATCTTTTGTCAAACATCCTCTACTAGAAAGTTATATACAAGCAAATGGAAATTATTTTTATCTGGGTTTCAGTCAAGAACCTAGATCCTTTCTCAGACCCTCTTTTAGCCATTCTGGATTTCCTAGCATCTATTTTTCATGATGGAGCCAGTTACTCCACTATTAAAGTGCAGCTTGCAGACATGTCCAGTTTTCATAATAGGGAAATCATTCTTCCATCACCTCCATTAGGCTGTCAAAGCTTTTTTATGGGTACCTTCCTTCTTTGACCTCTGCTCAGAGATCCTGTCCTCCCCAGGACTTCAACATTTAGTTACAGGCCTTAACCAGTTCTCTCTTTAAACCTGCAGCTAAAGTTGAGTTAAACTTTTTGTCAAGGAAGACTTTTTTCTGGTAGCTATCACCTCTGCTAGGAGAGTTGCAGAACTACAGATCCTCTCTATTAAACCTTCTTATTTGGTTTTGCACAAGGACAAAGTTACCTTGAAAACTAATTCTTCCTTTCTTTCAAAGGTGGGTTCTGACACAACAGTTAACCAGTCTATCAACCTTCCTGTTTTCTTTCCAGATTTCTCCAATAAAGGTGACTTAATATGGTACATTTGCTGGATGTACATCGACTGCTACATTTCTATTTATACTGTACTGTGAAGGTTAGAAAGGCTGCTTATTTATTTGACTGCCTTTTCTCAACTACTTGGAAAAGGGGTTTGCAAAGTGATGCTTTCCTTCGGGTTATCGGATTGTATTTCCCATGTTTACAGAGTGAAAAGTTTATCCTTGGTTAAACCTCCTAAGGCTCGCTCAACTAGATCTGTGGCTACTTTTGCAATTTTCTTCTCCAATGTTTTGTTGGTTGATATTGTTTGGTCCGGTGTTCATATCTTCATATCTTATTTTACACTGGATTTACAGTCAAGGTCGAGAGTCTTCTTTGGTTCGGCTGTGCTCTGGAATATCCTTCCATGAGACCACCCAAGTGTACTGATAGCTGAGGACTGACTTCCATCTATTGAGGAACAGACAGAAGAGAGAAAATCAGATAAGAAAGTTATGTACTTACCTTAACATTAGATTTGTATTGTCTGCTTCCATCCTTCCTCAACTTCTGTCCCTCCTTTGCCCTTCCTAAAAGTTTTCTCCCTTGACTCCTGGTGTGACTGTACTGGAATACCTTGGCTTGATCATAGGAGATTACTAGGCTAATGGCTCTAGAGCTCTTACAAGCATAGTCAAGAGTTTATCCCCAAAAAAGAAACCTTAATCAGCACCTGTCACCTCTGTCAGTAAGGGACACAGGTGAAACCCCTGGGACAAATTTGTGGTTGCCCATCCTCTCATCAAGATTGCGCTTGAAGAGGGTCAATGACGTACTTTGTTTGACATGTATGGGGAGTCTATTCCAGAAACAGGACAGCTTCTGGGAGACAAACCTGTCTCTCCAGCAGGTTTTGTTAATGTCACATATTAGATTTAAGCTTTTTGATCAATTACTGTGCGAGGAGTTAGACTTACAGATATGGAGCATCTGTAGTAGAGCAGGGTCTGAGATTGCCTTATAGGCTTGACAAAGATCACCTCTGCGTAATCTGTATGATACAGAGTAGAGTGATAGTGATTTCAGCCTGTCACATAGGACAGGTATTGGAGGCCATGGATTCTCTTTGTGAGAAATTTCTGTGGCATTTCTCCAGTTAGTGCAGGTGTTTGGAGAGGTACATACCAAACGGGGCGCTGTACTCAATTATTGGCCTATTATTGGCTTAATGAGGGAGGAGTACAGAGAGGTAATAACCTCCTTTTTTCTGGATGCAGTCCCTTTACTTATGAGATGAACCAAGTAAAAGGCTTTTCTGACCACTCCTGCTACATGATGGTCAAATGTGAGATTGTTGTCAACTTGTGTACCCAGGTCTGTCATCACAGGTTTTGTGCTTAGAGGGTTGCCACTAATATGGTAATCAGTAGGGGGCATGTTTTTGCCTTATGGTATGATGATACATTTTTTGCATTTAACTTAAGGTCATGACTTTAGGGCGGCCACAGTGGTGCAGCGGTTAGAGTTGCCGCCTCACAGCAAGAGGTTCTCCGGTATGATCCTCAGCAGGGGTGCCTTCTGTGCGGAGTCTGCATGTCCTCCCTGTGGTCGCGTGGGTTTCCTCCCGATGCTCCGGTTTTCTCCCACATCCCAAAGACATGCTGTAGGTGGATTGGATACTCTAAATTGGCCGTAGGCATGATTGTGTGCATGTGTGTGCCTTCTGTGGAAGGTTGGGCACCGGGCTGGCAACTCGACACCATAAAACTCCTCTGCCAATCATGAGCGGACAGGTGATCTGCTGTGGTGACCCCTTACCGGGAAAAGCCGAAAGAAGAAGAAGAAGAACTTAAAGCCATGACTTTGGCACCAGTCATTTGTTGCTATGAGTCCCTCTTGAAGTAGTTAACATCGTTTGGTGAGTCAGTGACAGCACCCAATTTACAGTCGTCCTCAGACTTGGTCAGCCACAGGCCTTTTGTGTTTACCTGGACCTCTGAGAAGTAGATGCCAAACAATAGGGGTCCCAGGACAGATCCTTGGGGGACACCACTAGTGACAGGTCTACTGTCAGAGGTAGTGGTACCTATTTTGACCTTGTGGGTCCTATCAGTGAACCATTTGGCCACCCACCTGATGAGATAGGGATTTACGCCAAGTTCTGTTAGCTTTTCGATGATGCCCAAATGGAGGGTTGTGTCAAAGGCTTTGGCCAAGTCAAGGTAAGCTGTATGTACTGACTGTCCCTCATCCAGTGCCTTGGTGACAGTCTCAAAAAAGTCAACCAGGTTCAACAGGCAAGATTTGCCCTTGACAAATCTGAACTGGGTGGGGGTCAAGTGCTTGGAGATTGTCTGAGTCCTTGTTTATGAAGTCCATAATAATACGCTCCATGGCCTTGCAGATCAGACTTGTCAAGCTAATGGGGGCGATAGTTTCCAGGGTCAGTAGTGTCACCACCTTTGTGCAAGGGGATGACAATGGCAGTTCTCCACTCTGCTGGAATGAAGCCTGTTCTTAGGCTATGGTTGAATAGGGTGCTCAGTGGTGAGGCTAGTGCTTGCTGGAGATGTTGCAGAATACAGCCTGGGATACTATCAGGTCCCATGGAAGCTGTGTTCTTTGCCTTGGATAGTCCCTTTAACACTTGATCTATCGAAATGTGAGGTGTGGGGCAAGTATCAGGGATGTCAAATGGGCCTTTGGTGTGGGACAGGGGGTGAGGTTTCCGCTGATCCTTTCTGCTAGCAGGTTGCTAAGTCAGCAGGATCAGTGTAAGTGGTACCATTAAGAACTAATTTGGAACAAACCTGGGCTTTGCCATGGAGGTTTCTGACATAACTGAAAAAAGCTTTGTGGTTAGCCTTTGTTTTGGAGGCTAGTTTTAATTCATAATTGGCTTTGTAGGTTTTCTCAAGTGATCTTATTTGCTTGTTGAGGCTAAGGAGGGAGTTTTTTCAGTTGGGAATTTGTGCCTTTTTACCCTTGGACAACAGTTTCTTCCTTTTGTTGTAAAGCCTGATAGAGGATGTCCACCACATAGGTTTGTGTTTCCTGGTTTGGGGAAAACTTAGATCTGAGCTAAGTCTGTTATTGCATGAGGTTATAAGTAATGGAAGGCGTCTGAGCACTGGATCCAAAGTCTGAGAATGACCAAAGTTGGATCCAAGACTGAGCTGATAATCCATCCATTGAGGAAGGATGGAAGCAGACAGCACAGATCTATTAATATGATAAGTACATAACTTTCATTTTAAATTTACAACTGCAATCTTTCCCTGAATTATTAAATTGCACTGATCTTTATATTCTTTATATAGTTTTATGTTTTTATGTTTTAATTTTGTCATCCTGTTCTGTTGAGCGTTTCTCCCCAGGCCTTCACTGAAAATGTTTTTTATGCCTAGTTGGAGCACCCTTGTCAGTAGATGCAAAATAAAGTTAAATAAATAACAATTTTTTTCATGCAGTATACTGTTTTCCACAATGTACATTCACTACAAAATTAATTAAATTGCTAAAGCCCTGCCTTAACCTTAAGCCTCACTTATTCTCTTGGACATTATTGTGCACATATTGATCCCATAAATTCCATGTATTTCTATGCAATTTGCTACTTCCCTTTTCTAAAGATCCCAACTACAGTTCTTTTATCTCCTTTACAATATTCAGTACTTCAGTTAGTGTTACTTTTTTGGAAGCAGATAGCATTAAACGTAGCAGCCTCTCTTTGTTTAGGGAATTCAGCTAAAAAGGACAATTTTCCTTAGTTACAACCATGTGCTGCCTCAAATTGTCTGACAGAGTATTCTCTAGGAAATCTTTAAAATGTGCCAGTTTGTTAACACTCCCAAAAACATCCTCCTAGTTATCTTTCTATTTCCCATTACACTTTAATTCTCCGAAGTCTACTTGTTGTGTAAAAGTACATATATAAACACTTCCAAGCAAAATTCCTAAACCTTCTAAACTTTGTTGCATACTTGGGAGCCACACAAATATCTTCCCATTGTTCCTTTGTAAATTGCTTTTTCATCTCTCTTTCTAATCTTTTCTAACCTCCTCTGATTGATTCTTGTAGTTATCATGCAGTATTTTATATAGCCTACTAATTATCCCTTTTTAACAGCAGCTTCTGTTGCAGTATATCAGACATGGGAATTATGGGTCTACCTGCATGGTGCACAGACAGTTTGTGTGTAGTACCACGCCATCTGTCAATTGATCAGAAAGGAATCCTGTCTGGTTGCTTTAACAGGCACCATATGGAGCAAGTGAGGTTTTGAAAGCAATGTGAATGCAATCAAGTCACCTCCAGAGCCTGAGGGAAGTAGGCTGCATGTTAGAATGCACATATAGAAGTAGCTGTCTCCTCTGCTACCCATGGAAAGAATATATGCTCCTCCACACATTGCAGCATCACATCAAGCTGATGGTATAGGATTTGCAAGGCTGACTCCTGCTGAACTCCTAATATGTCCCTTGTCAGACTCAAGAAGGTCCTAGTAGCAAAGATGGATAATTCTACATGACACCTTTGTATCCACAAGGATAAGTATTTCATACATCCCCCTTGAGTTCATGTGAGGGTAGCACATGTATACTAACTTCCATATTTAGTGTCTCCCCACAAGGTAGCAGTTGTTAATATCCTGATCGTGAAAGTTATGGTATGTTAGCTACTGGTGGCCCTACTACAATGTAGTGGGCGAAGACACACAGCATCAGGGACACCTTGGCTCCAAAGTTGGCCACTACAGTTGCCTTTCAGATAATGCTAATGCTGTTTTTTGTATCATAGCATGAGCAAAACTCCTTTACACCAGAAAAGTTTGGTGTATAGAATAAATAATCATTGTGGCTCACAGTAGAAATTTTGCTGATTTCTGAATTATCTTACCATGTTTGATTTTGTCATTTACATACATGATGGCTCTCACTAGCATTTCCATAATAATTTGAATCTCATTATGCTGTTATTAACATGCAAGACATACCATGCCATTAGCGTGATTGAGCTATGCCTGTTTTTGAATTGCCCCATCCTGCATGTTGTCACTTACCTCACCTTACGGTTTCATGTACCACACTACTCAGTTTTTTTCTGAATACCCCCATGCTCCAAATTTTTAATAGTACTAATATAATTTTTTTCTCTTTTTGCCTCTGCTGTTTGTCGATTATCAGCCCACACCACAGTCAATAGGCCCATTTGTTTCCCTGTCACCAGAATGAGCTTTGGCCAAGGAAGGGGCCATCATTCAGTCAGCCATCAAAGGTGGTTTGAGGTTTTCTTTTTTGGTGCTTATGTCCCTGTTGTGCAACCTGGTGAGGTGCTGGGGACTGATGTTCATTGGGATGACAGTGGAGGATGTGCCCTCACTTTTGCAGGGGGTTTTCCCTACAGGCATAAGCAGTGAACTTCCCCATCATGACCAGGAAGTTAGCACTACCCATTGTGCTCCCAAGTATATGCATTCCTTCTGTTTTTTCCAGGAGAGGCTGGTAGACCTTCCCTCTTTACTCCATCACCTCCGTCCCTGGCTCCCTCAGCATCAGGGCTGCTAATCGTGTCCTGGTCATTTATGCAGTTAGGAGCCTGTCCTGTTCACCATGGAGCCAGATTAAGAATATAGGTGAAAATGTTGATATTTATGTCTACTCATGCTAAAGGCAAGTACAGAACTGCATTTCTTACCGGTTCCCCAGTGATATTCAGTGTCATATTTTGCCAGAATCCATCATTTGTTATACTTTACATTGCATTGATATAAAATATATGCAGTCCTATTTGGTGTTTGATTGTATATGATTTACCTGGAGATAGTATTGTTATGGTGCAATTAAAATATACATAAATAACAATGATTTACTTGTTAGTTTTGAGTCAAGAATAACACTTCCGGATGTGCAAAACATTTCCCCATTTATTTCAGTCAAACAAATCACAGCTCTTGGAGACTACCTTCACAAAGTTTTCAAATCAGTCTCACCAAGCAGAAAAACATACAGTTTATATACTGTTTCTTATCAGTAGCATGCATGCAGAATCCTGACATTTTATATTAGTTAACAAATAGGGTCACTGCAGACCCTCATGCCTCTCGCTTACTGTTGCGTGTGAACACTTAACAACTGTGGTTTAGTAACAGTACTGTTTTAGAAACACAAACCACCTGGCTTAACAAACTGTTTTGTTTTTCGACCTTGTATCTTCGAGTACTGGTACAAGCAATCTCCCCAACATTCCTTGTAACTACTCATCTCCCAGCCTAAGGAGGCCAGAGCTCACATAAAACAAAATCCTTTCACACTGTTTTCTTTCCTCCCTTCATGAACATTCCAGAACCAGACTCTGTTGATCATAGTAACATCCCTTAACCCATTCAGCACTTTCTTTATCTTCAGTTATCTGTTAATACACTTATAGCTTGATATTAGAATGCAGTTGTAAAACACTGGAAATACTACAACTTAGATAACTGTGGTTTATAGCATCTTTACTACATATTGTTTTTAAAATAAACAATTTGTAAATGTTTTTAAAATAAACAATTTATAAACATTTCATTTGATTCATTTGTGAGGAAATTGTAGATTAATATTCATTTTGTGAAGAATAATCATGAGAAATATATTTTCCCTAGTAGTATAATATGAATAAAAACTATATATTTTTTTCCCTTAAGCTCCCAGCAGAAAGATAAGGATAGGAGGATCACGTTTGCTACAGATTAAAGGCGCACGGAGTTTTCGGGTGAAGAAGGGAGGATCCCTGTCCAGCATACGTAGAGCAGGCAGCCTGAAAAGTACTAAACTGTCTCGGCATGACTCAGAATCTGAAAATGAAGAAGTGATGCTTTCCCAAAGCAGAGACACTGTGACTGATATAGGTAACAGTAATTCTTAACTACTGCTTCCCATATGAAGATTGCATGTTTGACATATGATAGATTGCTTTTGTCTGGGCAGCTGCATGTAATATAAGCTTATCTTACAACACTATACTAAAATTACAGCAGCAAGTGTGCTGAATTTATTTTAAAATAATGTTTGTTTTGTGCGTGTGTATGTGTTTATATGTCCATAGTTTACATATTTTATATATATGTATATATATATATATATATATATATATATATCTGCATGTGTGTGTGTGTGTGTATGTATATGTATTTATTATATGTTAAATGGTATTGTTTTAATTTTGTAAGGGTTTGTGTACTACATTGTGATGTCCTGACTGAAATCACAGCTGTAGTATTAACCCCCAAGAAGAACTTGCTAAAGTACGATATGACACAACCCAAGACACTCCAAATGTTGTTGTTGTTGTTTGTCTTTCGGCTTTTCCCGGTTAGGGGTCGCCACAGTGGAACTCCAGTCCGCTAATAATTGGCAGTTGGTTTTTATGGTGTCGAGTTGCCAGCCTGACGCCCAGCCTTCAACGAAGGCACGCCCATTCAATGCATGTCTTTCGAACGCCCACTCGACCGCGGGGAGGACATGCAGACTCTATACAGAAGGCCCTCCCAACCCAAGCCGAGAATCTAACGGGAGAACCTGTTGCTGTGAGGCAACAATGCTACCGCTGCACCACCGTGGAACACTCCAATTACGCTGTACATTTCACCTATGCCAATCCTTATCTGTGAATAGCTCAAATAAAGGATTAATCAGCATAATCCAAAATGCAAAAATAGTGTCAACCAAAGATCACTTGAGGTTTAAAAGGCTTAACTTTTATTAGCCAACTAAGCAGATCACAAGCTTTCATTCCTAAACTGGAATTTCATCAGAATCTAATAGCTTAGTTGTCTCTTATCCTTTTATACCCATTCATTAAAGGAATAGGTCTAGCAAACAATTAAATGCAAAAAAGACCTTTACTAAATCACACTTCATTAAAAAGACCGGTGTAGTGTCGCAAAATAACATACTTTTCTAGAAGTGTACTTAGGTCCTTAAGTGTCTAGTACCTGGCATTGTAATATTTATTTTCCTTGAAGAACTCAGAGGTGCTGCTAGACTGCTGTTATAGTTCAGGTGATTTGAATGTTTTACTACATATCTTCCAGAATAATCACAGATGCTTTACCAGACTGTGAATGGAACTAAACTGTTTTGAATTTGTACATATATGTATATAGTCTGTTGAAATGCTAACCTGTCTTATGTTACTTGCATTATAGCTTGTCACTGTTAGTTTCTTACGTAGTTAATAGTTTGTGAACTTAGCTGCCTAGCCTCCTTCATACCTGTATCTCCTGTACTGCTTTTTCAATCTACCCAGCCACTTCATAACTCTTTACCTCCTTCTACTAACCCCTTCAATACTGTGGAAACCCAACTGTGCAGTACTTGCATGTTTTAATCTGTTCAGCTATCTTACCATTACTTGTCTAGCATACTCTGGTACTGACACACGTCACCAGAACACCTCCCACCCCCTCAACTTAGCTCTTTTATCTTGGTATCACTCTATCTTCTCTCCAGTAGTACCCTATACTATCTAATCCACTCCCACTACAACTTTCCACTTATTCCAGCATTTTTGTTCTGTCTTACAGCTCCCACCAGTCACTTCTAGCTTACCAACTTTAATTCTTCCCACTACTCCTCGACCTTCCCTATTTCGCAGCTGCTCTACCTGGCTTCTCTGCTGCATCTATTGCCTTTATAGCTAACCTTCTGTACTGCACCCCCTCTTCACTACCTCTTCCTGTAATCCTCACCCAGTCTGATCCAACCCCTATTAACTAACACCTCCCATCGCTTACCATACTGTACCCCCACCCATCTGCCCACACTCACTAACCCCATTCCCCCCATTCAAACTAACCCCACGTAACTTCCCTCATCCATACTCCCACCATACTCCCATTTCACACCTTACCCCTCAACATGTTCCTCCTTCTCTGTTCACCCTTTCTTCTTTTTCTCCTGTTTAACCTCACCTCCTATCACACTCAGCTAAACCTACATCCCTACACCCCTATCTCCTCTCAACAAACTACAAATACCAATTACCACTAATCCTGTCGTCTATCACCTGCACTCTTCCCTTGCGCTGAATACACACTCCCCAAGATCAAATTGCCTACAGCTATCTCCCCACAGAACAAAATTAAACAAAAATTTCTCCCACCCTACATCATTTTATCTTTTCTCCTCCACCCTCACAACAGCTTTCAACTCTCAGATGATATCCACCCCAACCCTGGCCCACACTTTAACTCATCTCATCCTACCACTGCTACAAACACACTTCCACAAGCATCTAATTATGGTCTCAAACACCTCTCCTTCTACTCTATAAAGATCCACAGCATCCTTAACAAGACATCAGAATTCCACTCTTGGATAGCTGAACACTCTCCCAACATAATCGCTCGCTCAGAAGCATGGCTTAAACCTAATAACACTGACAGTGAATTTCTCTCCTCTGAATACAATGTTCTACATCTTGATAGAACTCATAAAAAAGGAGGAGGTGTTGCCATCATGTACTCAGACCTCCTAACCCCCCCCCCCATATCACCCCACCCACCTCTTTTCACCCTGCTGAACTTATTATTGGTAACTTTAAACTCAACGACCATAAAACCATAACTATAGCTGCCATCTACATAACCCCTGGAGAAAACATGCCCATACTAGAGCAAATTCTTTACTGGATTGCTGACAATATACCTAACAAAACTATAATATTAGGTGATGTCAGCATCAACTGGTTTCCCCTCGTGTTTAACACTTCTGCTACTAGCATCCACCTATATGGTTACACCCAACTTATGTCCTCCCCCACCTTTCTTTATAAATCCACTGATACTTATTCTACCCTTGACTGGATTATGGTCTCCCATCCTAATGTCTGTCACCACCCTGAATCCCTTCCAGACTCAGTCAGTGACCACACTTCTATGGGCATCCTAAGATACTCCCCACACCTCTCTCAACCTCATATACCTAAGGAATGCCAAAAACTAGCAAACTTTAACCCTCATACTTTCAATAATTATCTCTCTGCAATCGACTGGTCCTGCCTTTCATCCATCCATCCCTCCCTCTCAATGAAGCTGTTCTTCAGTTCATCTCCATCTTTCTAAATGCACTCAACACCCTTGCCCCTCTCAGAACAGTCAGAGTCAAATCACTCTGTTCTCCTTGGCTCACTAACTCTTTCCGGTCTCTCATCCATAAAAGAGATTCTGCCTGGAAACTCTGGATTAAGACTAAATGTCTCACACACCTCCAAAAATATAGAGAACTCTGAAACCTAACCAATTGTAAAAAGAACTGCTATCACATACCCCTAACTACTGACCCAAGAAACCCCCAAAAATTCTGGAAAACTATTAACCAAATTCTCCACCCTGGTAATCCCTCAACTCCCAACCCCTGGCCTAAAACACATGCCATGAAACTGCATCCATCTTCAATTCATACTTTATTGGTTCCATCAGCAAACTTGTGCAAACTACTAACCCTACCACCCCCCCATATACAAAACAGCCCATTCTCATTAAAACCCATCCCAAAAAGTTATATCAAAAGGCTACTTTTTAAAGTCAAACCATGCACACCCTCAGCTGATAACTTACCACCTCTCTTCCTAAAGGCAGACGCTAACTCCATTGCATCCCCAGTCTCCATCCTCATAAACTGTTCAGTCACAGAATCCGCCATCCCAACTGTTTGGAAAAAATTCCATATCATACCAGTACACAAAGGTGGAAATTCAGTGGAGCTCTCTAATTATTGACCCATTGCCATACTCTTCCCTCTCTAAATCCTTGAACATTATGTTCATAAAAAATCATGGCCTGTCTCACTCAAGAAAACCTGATCACTCCTACCCAGCATGGCTTCCGCTACCACCACGGCACCTCTACTGCACTAATTTCCTTTACAAAATCCATCACCCTTGCCAGAGACAATAATATACTAGTGTTCTGCCTCTTCTTAAATCCCTCCAAAGCCTTTGAAACTGTCACTCCATCCTCCCCTCCAAACTGTCTCACCTTAATCTCTCCCACCAACTGTCTCCTGCTTTAACAGCTACCTCAGAGATAGACAGCAATCTAAAAAATGGCTCTCTGTTCTATCCCCCTATCAAAATGGGAGTGCCACAAGGGTCAGTTCTAAGCCCCCTTCCCTTTAACATCTTTACTAACCAACTTCACTCTTGCTGTCCTCAGTCATCCCTCGTACAGTACGCAGACGACTCCTAAATCATCTCCACTGCTGACAACCCCTCTGACCTTCTCACCCTGACACAAACATCTTTAATCTCACTGAAAAATGGCTTTCTGACAGCCAACTCATACTTAACCCTAAAAAGACTAAACAACTTCTCTTTCTCCCTAAATCCCTCTACCATATTAAATCCTCCTTCACCATCTCTTCCCTTAACAACACCACTATAACAGCTGATACCCACACCAAACACCTTGGAGCAGTCATAGATGACCAACTTAAATTTGCCTTCTGTGTACATCACTGTATCAGAAAAAAACATCAAAAGCTTGGCCTTCTGTACAGACAAAAGATTCCTCACACCCAACTTGAGAATTACACTAGCCCAAGCTTACCTTCTCCCTCACCTATTCCATGGCTCACATATCTTAGCTAACCTACAGTCCTCTGTACTCTCTAAACTCAAAACTACCTACAATAAAGTAGCAAGGTTTACAGCTAATCTGCCCTTAAAATCACACCACCGTCACACTCTCAACACTCTCATTTGGCTTGCGTTTCCCAATCAACTCTTATTTATGCATCTTCTCATCATTCATTCTATCCTGAACATGCCCTCCTTCTGCCCTAACCTATCCTCTCTTATCTCCATCTGCAACCCCCCCCAATCCCTCAAAAGCTCAGATCAATGTCTGTTACAGCTGCCTTCTCGCTCTATCATGGAACAAGCTCCCTCTGACCCTCAGAAACATTTCCCATGTCCATGAATTCAAGAAAACTCTTAAAAATCACATAAACAGCACCTGGTCTTGTCTCTGCAATAACCCCACCTGAACCCTTCCTTCTCTTCCACATTACTTTCTTTCCTCTCCTTACTCTCCTTTCCTATTCCTCCCTTCTCCTTTTTATCTCTCTAACACTAACCACCTAACAAATTAATTAACAGTTACCTATGTCTAATTATTCTCTTCATTTCCTAACTTCTGGTAACATTATGCCTATATCCCAACTGCAACTGCCTCATAGTTAACACTCTCACACACTACTGCTGCAAAACATAAGCATTTGAAAAGAAAGCACAGTTCTCCATGGGGAACTATCCTTATGATATTTTATTTTGCTAGCTTATTGTCATTACCTGCCTCAAGATAAATATCTTATACTAAATGTATTTCTTACTGATTTTTTAACTTGTACCTATAAGAACAGTTGTGTTCATTTACTCTGTTGTATATTTTTTGTCCTGTACTACAATCCTGTAATTTTTATTGTATTGTTATTGTATATTAAGTAAATTTCTGTAATTTTTGCTTAATTGTACTGTGGAGCTTTTCTCCACAGCCCTCTGCTGAAAAAGGGCACTACCCCAATCGGACTATCCCAGTCAACAAATGTCAAATAAATGAATAATAACATAAACTGTTACTAAGTCAGCTCGTCCACCAAAAAATACTATTGCTAAAACTCTTAAAAAATATATAATATTAAAATAGTGTAAAAAATTGTTGTTAAATAAATAAATAAATGTATGTGCAGGAGACAGAGTATGCAAATAAATAATTGTCCCAGAGAAACTTGACTATTAACAAACTTGACTATTAACTCAGTTCTATTATGTTGCAAGTTAATCAAACTTAGTTTTAATACAGAATTTATGGACACCATATCATTTAGACCTGGGAAGTTCATGGCATTTAATATTAAAGTGCCATAGAAGTTTCTTAAATTCCATATGGGATTCCCAAACCCTTCCCCTTGGGTCATGAGGAATTTTATCAATAATGGCAAATCAAAAAAAATATATTTTACAACTAGGAGAGTGTTTAAACAAAGCATTATTAGAGCTTAGTGTTCTTATATCATAAACATGTTCATATATCCTTTTTGATAGGTGGCATTCTGTCTTTTTGATATAAAAATAATTGCAACCTTTACAGGCAACAATGTAAGCAGCCCTGGTAGTTTTGCAATTACCTTTTACCAATCTAATTTTACTGTTGACATTGTTATTAATAATAATTTCATCACCTATTTGAATATCCCTAACATTCTGCTGTTCTTTGTTATATTCAATAATAAGTGCTCTACAGTAATTCTGTGATCTAGATTCACCATATTCTTTCTCACTAATAAACATCCCATCAGAACCCAACAGGGGTTTATGTCTAGTACCCCAATTCAAAAGAATGGGGTTACTGATACCCCTAATGAATTTACTGGGCTACCCTCAGTCAGTGAAAACTTGTTTCAGCTGTTTGAATTCCATCACCACATCATTGTATTGTGAAGTTATCTCTTCAACCTGGATAAACTGTCCTTTAATTAAACTTTTGTCTGATTCATAGGATGATAGCTGTTATAATGGCAGTAAGACCTACTAAATGTTGGTTTTCTATAAACCCTAGATGCAAAACCTCCCTCATGTACACTGACCATTGTATCCAAGTAGTTCATGGTCCCATTGTTAAAGTTCCATGTAAATTTAAAAAAAGAGGCGCAGTTGTTTAAGAAATTCACAAATTCTTCAGCCATATCCTTAGTGTTCATCCAAATAATAAAAATGTTGTTTAGATAGTGGAAGTATAATTTGCAGTACTTATAACAAATGGAATTGAACACATAAAGCTTTTCCCAGGCAAGAAGAACCAAATTTGTGTACACTGGGGCACAAATAGCACCCATGGCCACCCCCTTAATTTCTTTAAAATATTCACCTTCAAATAAGATGAAATTATCCAAAACAATATCCATCAAGATCCATAAATTAAATTAATATCCTGACCTGAGAGGAAATTACAATGCAATAAACTTTCAAAAACTAAATCTGAGCCCTCAGGTCTTGGTATGGAGATGAATAGGTCAATAACATCAGTTGTAAGGAAATGAATGATGTGATGCTGTCCTATCTCGCCTTCATTCTTCACTGGTTGGGTTCACAACCGATCCTCGGTTCTGACTTGGCCTTATACAAAAGCTCAGGATCTTCCACTAGCTTGTGGCTGTATCCCAATCCCATCATGCCCTAGGAAAGATTTCCAGATCTCATTTGCCGCTAAACAAGATCAAGTGCTTCCATATTGGCTCTGGCTAAGTGGGAAATTTCTTTACTTATTGTTGAAATAATTTGTCTTTTTGCCTTTCAAAATTTAACTATTATGGTTTATTAGATACTTAGTTTAGAGTGTTCTCTGTTGTGGTTTTTTGCTTCTGGACGACGTTTGTCCGCTAGACCTTTTTTCCCCTCCCTATCCCGGCTTATATTTACTGACTTAAGCCCGTTTTTAGTTAGAGGACTTCTTTTGGTATAATTAGTTAGAATACAAGCTTGTTTCAGTTAGAGAGTTTTGTGAAGTGAATTATTTAAATTTTTTTCCCCCGTTAATTTAAAGTGTCAGCTTGTTTGAATTAGAGGGCTGCCATTGCCCATTTCAAATAGAGGGCTACCTTTTCCCCCCTCCCCCTATAGCTTATGCAGATTCGTTTAAGTTAGAGAACTGCCTCCTTTTTCTACTGTAATTTTTAAGGTTGCTTTGGTGTGCTTCTTGTAGTTTAAAAAAAAAAAAAAAAAAATATATATATATATATATATATATATATATATATATATATATATATATATATATATATAAAATAGTACTAGCCTTAGTTTATTACTATAGTGGTTAGCTGTTGTTATTATTATTGTTGTTGTATATTTTGTACAAAAATATCTAAAGAACCTAAGGAAACTAGACCCTCTGGGTTCAAGAAATGTGTAAAGTGTAACCAGAAAATGTCTCTTACTGATGGTCACATTATTTGTGTATACTGCCTTGAGGCAGTTCATTTACAGGAATCCTGCACCATTTGTCACTCATTCAGCCATAGAGTGCTGTTTGAGAGGAAAAACAAACTGATTGTGAGAGGTTTACTGAAGACCCCCTTTTCTAAAGCTCTTGAAGAAGGTCAGGGCACTACTAAATCGACCAAATTTCCTTCTTATAAGTCCGATAAGTGGGGAAAGAGGTAATCTCCTTCTTCTGCTCAATCGGAGAAGGTTAGAAAATTGACAGAAGTGTCATCTCTGGAACAGAAGACTGCTGGGCCCGGAAAATCTCCATTGGCTCCTTCTGTGTTGGTGCCCATGGAGTTTCAATTACGGAGCCGGTCCTCGGAGTTGGAGCCGCTTTCTCCAACCTTAAGATCTCCTTTGCTGCATTCAGCTAGCTCTCCTGCTCCCTCCTCTCGGTCCTCCAGGAGCCTTTCTGATGATGACGTGGGATTGTGTGGTGCGGAGGCTTTCAAGGACACCGGCACTTGCCAAACTGCTGTCAGCTCCAACTCAGAGGGATTCAGAACTGACCAAGTCTACCCCTTCAGCATCAATTCCTCCTCTGAGCCGACCTGGGAGACTCAGAACCAGAATGTCTGGAACTAACTGTTGTGGAACCGTCGGTGCCGAGACCTGAACTTGAGGAGTCTTGGAGCCGATGCTGTCCGGTTGGGTCTGGGGAGGAGAGTCGTGTCGGACACTTGTCGGATCCAAACTTGTCTTTCGGGGCTTCAGCATAGCATGGGTGAGCTCAGCTCCTACATTGGCCTCAGAGCCAACCCTCTTGGTTCCGGGGATACCTTCTGGCTCTTCTGCGCCAGAGGTTTCTTCGGATCAGGGGTGGGGGGGCTTTTGAGGTGATGAGGAGAGTGCTGTCTCCACAGACAGGTCCACTTTTGGGTCCTGATGTTCTTCCCCCAAAGGCCTTGATGTCTGTCTTGGCACCACTTCATCCGCAGACATGTGGAGACCCCAGGCCTCAGGATGCCCCATTGGGTCAACCCCTCTCTTCCGAAACCTCTCCAGTATAACCTTCTATAGAGGTCCCTCGTAAGAGACTTTTCAAGAGGAAGCATTTAGACTCCCCAGAGGAGTCCATCACTTCTGATACAGACCTTGAGTCAGAATGGTCCCCACGGTCGACCTCTGAGGATGTCTCCTTTGCAGACATCCTGGAAATTCTTAAACAGAGAGGTGGCTGGAAGCCCATCAACCCTTCTGAGGAGGAGTCTGTATACCTGAAGGTCTTTGGATCTCACCCTTCTGCCACTTGGGTGTGTCCGCCTTTCGACAAGCTCTTGGAATTAATTAGTTGAAAGACGTGGGAATCTCCAGACTCAGTGGAACCTGTTCCTCGGAAGCCAAACAAATTTATTACTGCACCTTCAGACAAGGATTTTCTTACCAAGGGTGTCCCAGTAGATGCTATGGTGGTGGCGGCAGCCACCTAAAAGGAACTCTCAGACACATCCTCATTTTTCCATCCCCTGAACAAGAAGTCTTGTACAATGGACAGATATGGAAAGCGCATGTTCTCTTCAGTGACTTTTGCACTCAGATTGCTGAATTATCTGTCTCACTTTACTAGGTTACAGAGAGCTCTCCTAAAAGAACTTGGAGATACTCTTCAAGGTTCAGTAGCGGTAGGGGTATCAGACAAGGGTACCTCTCAGCTATCTACTTTAAACTCTGTGGTTAACTCCTCTTCTTTCTTATGCAGCAGATGGAGCAAGTAGAGTAGTGGGTACAGGAATTTCCCTAAGGAGACATTCCTGGATGCGCTTGTGTGACTTTGCAGAGCCCTTTAAATCTTCTTTTGTTAATGCTCCTTTTGATGGCTCATCCTTACTTTGGCCAGAAGTCAAAGACACACTAACCAGGTGTGAGCAAGAAGGAAAAACTCTGTCTGCCATAACAGTCCATTTTTCCCTACCTTCTAGACCTTACCCAAAAGGTCAAAAGGGAGGAAAAATGTGGTTCCAAAAATCCCAGAGAGTTTTTTAGAACACACATGGTGATTCTTCCCCTAAGGGGGAGAGGAGGAAGCAGTAATGGGAGATGCTGACCATGCAGCATAGGGGGTCCACAAGCTCAGGGCGACAGGGAATCATTCCATGGTAAGCCCTTTCAGCGCTCCTGAAAGGAGGCCCATCTGTCTGTCTCTGGAGGCAGTCGGGCCAGGGGGTCATATCTTTTTACCCAAAAGCCTGGCTTGAAATAACAAAAGACAAGTGGGTACAAAGCATCGTATCCAGAGGCTACTCTATACCCATTTCCTTCCCCATCCCAAATATAAAAAACATCCCTGACATTCCACCCAGTCAAAGGGAACAGGCAACTCTAGAAATTTAAAAGTTGCTAGACAAGAGAGTCATCCAGACAGTCCCCGCAGACCAAATAGAATCCAGAACTTATTCAAGGTTCTTTTTAGTTCCAAAGAAAACAGGGGACTGGAGACCCATACTGGATTTCAGCAGATTAAACAAATCTGTAAGAAAAACAAAGTCCCGGATGGTAACACTGCAATCAGTACTCCCCTTTTTGGAAAAAGACTATTGGATCTGCTCTGTAGACCTCCAGGATGTATACTACCACATAAAAATGGACAGGACATCCAGGTGTCATCTCTGTTTTTGGTTGGGAGCCAGTCACTGCCAGTTTCAGGCTCTGCCCTTTGGTCTCACTACAGCCCCCAGAGTGTTCACCAAGTGTATGGCAGTGGTCATGGCTCAGTTGAGACATCTAGGATGTTCATTGTGTTTCACTGTTGCAGTCCTAACCAATGGGTTATCCGGCTCCCGGTAGCCCTCGATCGGCCAGAATACCAAGTAAATATGACATTGGCTGTCGTCGGTTGTAAAAGGACATCAGAACGTCTGATACAAAAGGAGGCAACCGACGTCACTTCCTCAGTCTTCCTTGCTGCAGAGCCCAAAGCAGAAGCAATTTTGCATGAGTGCCAGTCAGTCTTTTACCTTTTTTGGTTTCTGACTACAGAGTTGAAGTCAACTGCAGCTAAGTACCCTGTTGGGGATCCTCTTTTCTTGCCTTAACGAATGTCAGAAAAAGTTAATTGTCTTGCCTGTGGAAAGCAGATTCCCAATAGAGATTTTCATTCCTATTGTATTATTTGTTTAGGCCTTGACCATGACGTTCCTAATTGTGATCTCTGTGCTTCCTTTAATCCACGTAATATTTGCCGTCGGGCTAAGCTTTTAGCTAAGCATTTTGGAGTGTGGCCTAAGTTTGTCAGTATGGCTTCCGCTGGTCTTCAGGCTTCAGATGTTTCTAAGAAGCGTAAGGATAAGGACCATGACAGGCTTCAGAGGGTCAAGTCTTCCGATGATAATAAGTTGGTCATCAGCCCTGCGATAGCCAGTGATGCGCCTTTGCAGCCCCTGCAGTCCATGTCTTTTCAATCACAGGCCTCGGTTGAGGCCATTTCAGAGTCCCCCAAGTCTCCGGCTTCTATTTTGTCTTTGGACCTTCCGCCTGTCGCCTCTTTAGCTGGATCCAGAGCTGCTAAACTGGCGCCAGTTTCCAAGGCCTCCGTTCTTTGTTCTGACAGCAGGCTCATACCGACGACCTCTTCCTTGACTTTGGCGGTGGCCAAGCCTCCCGAGTCCTTCAGACTTGCAAATAAATCCTCCAGTCATAAGCCTGTGAAGAAACGGGCTCTAGCTTCCTCACGTTCCCATCAGTCTCAAATGGTTAGAATGGCTAATGACCTTTTGACTCTTATTAGGGGTTCTCAGCCTCCTCCTTCAAAAAGGGTTAGGGATGTTTCTCCAGAAGTTTTATCTTATTCAGGTTCTGATAACTCTAGCATTTTTGCTGATGAAGAGGAAGTTTCCCAGGTTTTTTCTCCTTTTGAGGATTCAGATGCAGAGGAATCCATTCCCTCTGATTCTCCTCCAGAGGATTTCTCTTTTGGTGATACTTTGAATACTCTTAGGGAGCATTTTAAATGGGAAAGTCAGGATTATCCCCAGTCTAAGAAAAGAGTCAGGGAGTTTTTGGATTTGCCTCAGCATAAGCCTCTGGCTATTCCTCCAGGGTTGGAAATAGTTGATGATGTTTTTCTGGAAAATTCCTTGACTCCAAATTCGGTTCCTCCTGCTCTCAGGAAGCCTGACAGGTACTATAGAGTCCCTGATTCTCATTTGTTTCTTTTTAGGAATCCACTAGCTGACCCAGAGGTTATTTCTCAAGGGCCTAAATGAGTTAAGGCCACTGTTACCAAAAATCCTGTTCCTTCTGTCAGGGACTCTAGGAACCTAGATAGGTGGGGTAAAAAAGTTTATACCTCTGCCACTCTTGCTATTAGGTCTGCTAATTTCCTTTTTCATATGCTTAAGTATCAGCAGCACACCTTGGAGGCTATTAAGTCAAAGATTGCAAGTGTGCCTCTTTTGGCAGAGAGTAAGGATATGCAGGATTTGCTGAATTCTGCCAGTCTGGTCAATAAACATTCATTACATTGTTGTTTTGACATTCTAGAAGTGTCCTGCAGGGCGACAGCTACTGGATCTGTTATTAGAAGGCATGCTTGGCTCAGGGAACAGCCCCTTCCAGAGCCTGTCAAGGCTAAGCTTTTAGATGTACCTTTACACAAGGACAGTCTTTCTGGCAGCAAAGTAGAGGAAGTGCTCAAAAAGGTGGAGGATAAGGCCAAGTCTGTGCAAACAGTTAAAGACTTTCTGCAAGTTCAACCTCTTCGCTTCAGCAGGAATTACCCTTCTAAGAGTTGGATGTTTCCTGATACCAGCAGACAGAACCGTTCTAGGACTAGAGGTTACAAATCTTCTAGGGGGCAGGTGGCTACCCCTCAAAGGTCTAAGCGTTGCCATGCTTCCACTTCTAAGGCAGGAAGTTCTAAGCCTAGATCTCAGTCCAAACATTCTCAGTGACTCTGTCCAACTTCTGCCTGTTCCTGCTTGTCCGGAGTTTCTTTTAGGGGGAAGGTTGGCCATTTTTGAAAATGTCTGGGCCACCATCACAGATGTCAAATGGGTACTCAGAACTGTATCCCTAGGGCACATGTTTTCTTTCCACACCTTTCCGGTGCCCAAAGGATTCCTGGACACTCCTCCAAACCAAAGGGCAGAAGTAGAAAGGCAAATTTTATCTCTGTTACGTCTGGGAGCAATAGAATCAGTTCCTGCTCAGCAGGTAGGCCAGGGCTTCTATTCCAGAATTTTTTTAGTTTCAAAAAAAGAAGGCACCTGGCATCCTATCCAAGATGTATTCATTCTGAACTCTTTCTTGGTAATTCCAAAGTTCAAAATGCTCACTCTGCATCAGTTGCTACCAATGTTATAGGTTCATAGGTTCATACTAAGCTATCTGCTCTAGGGCGTTTATAAGCCTAGCCAGAGTGTGTTTGGCTTTCGCCACCCATTTTAAATTAATTTTGCTATGCCCTTTTTCGAGGTTAGTATACTGCGCCTCTGTCTAACAGTGACACAGAGGTGATACCTGGGGTAAACCTACGATCTCCCATCCACTCATCAGGATTCCTCTTGAAGAGAGTCAGTGAGGGACTCTGCCTAACCTGAACTAGGATTTTATTCCAGAGTGAAGGGAGCCTCTGGGTTATGAATCTGTCCCTCCAGCATGTCCTATTTATTTCAGTGCTGAGGTTCAAGTCTCTCGAGCGCGTGGCTCGATGGGATTTGGATTTTCTGAGGTGCAGCATGTCCATTAATTCCGGGTTGGACATCGCTTTATATGTCAGGCACAGATCACCTCTGAGCAGGCGGTATGCCACTGAGTAGAGCTGGAGTTTCTTTAACCGGGCAGCATATGGCATCTGTTTGAGCCCTTTGATTCTCTTGGCGAGATACTTTTGGGGTCTTTCCAGTTGCTGCAGGTGTCTGGTAAGGTACATCCCAAAAGGGGCATTGTACTCAATTATGGGCCTGATGAGGGATGAGTAAAGAGGCACAATGACCTCCCCTGATCTAGATGTGAATCCCTTCATGATTAGGTGGGCTATATAAAATGTTTTTCTAACCACTTTGGCCATGTGGTTGTCAAATGAGAGATTGCTATCAACTTGGGTCCCTAATTACTTCTTCTGTACTTAATGGATTACCAACTATGTGGTAATTTGTGGGCACTTTATTTTTGCCAAAGGGGATGACTATACACTTTTTGGCGTTTAGCTTGAGGCCATGGCTCTGGCACCAGTTGTCTGTTTCTATGAGGCCCTTTTGGAGGATGCTTGTGTCGGCTGGAGAGTCGATTATGGCGCCCAGTTTGCAGTCATCTGCGAACTTGGTCAGCCACAGTCCTTCCATGTTGGCCTGTACCTCCGAGAAATATATACCGAACAAGAGAGGTCCTAGGACTGAGCCTTGTGGGACGGCACTTGTAACTGGTTTGGAGTCTGACATGGCTCCAGCAATTCTAACCATGTGGGTTCTATCCTTAAGCCAGTTTGCAACCCATCTAGTGACATAGGGGTTTATATTTAAGCTGCTGAGCTTATCTATAATGCCCGAGTGGGGTATTGTATCGAAGGCTTTTGCGAGGTCCAGGTAGGCTGTGTGGACCACCTTCCCCTCGTCAATGACCTTGGTGACTGTTTCAAAGAAATCGACCAGGTTTAAAAGGCAGGATCTGCCCTTAACAAAGCCGAACTGGGTAGGATCCAGTGTCTGTAGGTCACCAATATCTTTATTTATGAGGTCCATGATGATCCTTTCCATAGCTTTGCAGACCAAGCTAGTCAGGCTTATGGGGCGATAGTTTCCAGGATCCGTTGAGGCACCACCTTTGTGAAGAGGGACCACTGTTGCTGTACTCCACTCTTTGGGTACATATCCTGTAGTAAGGCTGAGATTGAACAGTAGTTTTATGTTTGGGTTTAGCTCTTCTTGGAATTCATGTAGGACGCAGCCCGGGACACCGTCTGGTCCCATTGATGCTGTGTTTTTTGCTTTGGAGAGGGCGGCTCTTACTTGAGCATCTGAGATGTCAGGGGGGCAGCACTCTGCTGGGATAGATATTTGCCCTTTTGGTGGGGAGGGGGGGAGAAGTTTGCGCTGAACCTGTCAGCTAGCATGTTGGCAATGTCTGTGGGTTTGGTGTATTTTTTGTCATTTTGGACTAATTCTGAGGATATCTGGGAATTCCCACCCAGGTTACTAACATAACTAAAGAAAGCCTTGTGATTATCCTTAGTGTCCTGTGCAATTTTTCTCTCGAAGCTGGCCTTAGACGATTTTATGAGTGCCCGTAGTTTTTTGCTAATACTGATTAGAGATGCCTTCCCTTTTTGGGATTTTGCTCTATCATGTAGTAGCTTCCTCCTTCTATTGTATAGTTTGTTTATGGCTGGGGTCCACCCGTCTGCCTTTGGAGGATTGGGTCTTAGTTTTATTTGGGATTGCATGATCCATGCATTCCTGAAGGTGTTCATAGAATGCGTTTATAAAGGATTCTGCGGTCTGGGCCGTATTTTCCACAGGCCCGGGGGCTTTGAAGGATTCTACCTCGGTTTTGAGGAGTGTGAAATTTGCTTTAGAGAAGTTTTTCACTGTGGTTTTCTGGGCAGGGGGTGGGGTCGGGATGTGAATATCCAGTGAGATTAGTTTATGGTCTGATCTTACCAGTGAAGGATAGACTTCTGGTCTGGAGCATAAAGTCCTCATGTTGGTGATGATCAGGTCCAGTATGTTTTCCCCTCTTGTGGGAGTGGTAACAAGTTGTTCCATAGCATTTGAGTTTATAAATTCTAGGAACCTTTGGGCTAGGGTGTTGGAGCTAGAGTAATGCTCCCAGTCTATGTTTGGGTAGTTGAAGTCTCCCAATATAATGGTGTTTGGAGAGACCTTGATATTTTCCAGTGTTCTCAGGAAGGCCGAGTGGGGTTCCTGGGTTTGGGAGGGTGGTCTGTAGCAGGCTATAAATGCTTCGTGCTGTGCCACCAACCTGGAGGTGTGGGTATCTTTGATACTCCCCCTCCTTTTATGGTTCAGTCCAAGTTTTGGGGCCGAAAAGCATGGTATGAGGTATAACCTGGTAGTGCTGGGGTGCTCTCGGGAGCCTTGAACCAGGTTTCTGTTACTGCACAGATATCGATGTTCTCCATGCTAAGGAGAGTTTTGAGTGCATGCATCTTGAGGTTTAGACTTCTGGCGTTGAGTAGCATTACTCTTAGTTTCTTATCCCTTGTGATACCTATGGAGGTGGGTTTGTCTTTTGAGCCTTGCCTAAAAAAGGCACTATGTGGGGTAGCAAGAGCCTTTGCCAATATCCGAAAGCCCAGGGGTGACAGGTGCAAGCCGTCCCTAGCGAAGCATCGTGGCTTGTCGAGCATGTCATCCCAGGCTGACAGGCATTGGATCCCCTTTGAATGACACCAATACTTAAGCCAATTGTTGAAATTGATCATCTTGTCTTCATATTGTGGCATCATTCTTGGTGAGGGTAAGATGCTACTCAAGGTCAAGGTCATACCGACCTGGGCTACATGCTCATAGAGCTCCTCTATGTCTCTTTTCATGTAGTCCAGGGAGGTACGTCTCAGGTCATTCACACCAGCATGGACAATGACTGAGTCATATTTGTACTTGCCTTGGAGTGACCTGAGTGCTTGTGTTATGTGGCGGATCCTAGCGCCCAACAGGCAGCTCACCGTGACCTTCTCCTTGTTCAGCCTGGTGAGTGGGACGTCAGTGTGCCTGACGATAGAGTCACCTATTACAAGTGTATCAGGTGTGTTGTTTCGCCTTAAGGGCTGTGACTGTTCGGCACACTGGCTTTGTGAGCTATGTGTTGCACTTGTTTTATTTTGGGGTAGCGGTTGCTTGGGTGTCTGCTTTGGAGGTCTCTGCTGCTTAGGCAGATTTTTATTTAGAGCCTCCGAGTATGTTTTTGTGTGTTTATGTGTTTGGTTTGCTGTCGTGGTAGGTCTATGTGAGACTGGAATTGTAGTGAGTGTGGTTTCCTTCTTCTCCTGACTGGTTACGCCAGTACTGAGTTGAGAGAGCTTAGCCTCCAGTTTGGCTTTATGGTTGCATCTCTCACATGTGTTGGAATTTGTTGGGAGGAGGAGAGGGTTGTCTGTGTACATGAGGCAGTTGTAACATTGCCTTAAGATTCCCAGATTCACCAGCTGGACCGGAGAGGAGATTGACAACTGACCTTTGGACATGCTAGAATAGTATTGGGAATTCCTTTATAATTGAAAAAAGGGCCAATGGGGAACAAGGTACTCAAGGGGAGTTTGTGAGGGTGTAGTGCTTTTAATTTTTTAGTGCTGACTTATATAATTGCTTTAGTGAGCAAGTGCCAGGTAACTTAAATGTAATGTGTTACAGGTAACTTAAATGCAAAAACAACAAACAGTAACTTTATTTCAAGTGAAACAAGGAAATAAGTACAGTAAGCAATGCAGATATCACTAGGGAGCCACAGAAGCGCTGAAAAGCCGCGTTTTAGGTAGAATTAGCTTTTCAGGGAAATAACAAGCAAACAAACAACAAGCATACAAACAAAGCTAGATTCAGCAGGCCTGGATCTAGTCTATGCTACAGCAAACAAAGTGTACCAATTACAGTAAGAAGCAGTTCAAATATGCAGGCACTATAAGCCTTTAACCAGAAATTCCCAGCTCAGAAGGGCAGAGTCCAGCCTCTCCTCCCACAAGAGTGCAGACCACGAACCCTCTTAATGTAAAATAACTGGCCTGAAGCCCAAGTGCTTAAACCAGAACAAATACACTTTTAGAATAACAGACACTGAGCCCTCAATCAGCAGTTCCCAACTTAGAAGGATGTAAGCTACCTGTCCTGCCACCACAGTGCAGGCCACAAATCTTCCTAATGTAAAACAACTGGTCTGAAGCCCAAGTGCTTAATCCAAAATACTTAGAATGATAGCTACAGTTTAATCAAGTTACTACCAAGCAGTAATAAATACAATTGAATACTTTAAAGAATGCCTGGATTAGTGCTCAAGTTATACAAACAAAGCTAGATTCAGCAGGCCTGGATCTAGTCTTTGCTACAGCAAACAAGGTGTACCGATTTCAGTAAGAAGCAGTTCAAATATGCAGGCACTATAAGCCTTTAACCAGAAATTCTCAGCTCAGAAGGGCAGAGTCCAGCTTCTCCTCCCACAAGAGTGCAGACCACAAACCCTCTTAATGTAAAATAACTGGCCTGAAGCCCAAGTGCTTAAACCAGAATTAATACACTTTTAGAATAACAGACACTGAGCCCTCAATCAGCAGTTCCTAACTTAGAAGGATGTAAGCTACCTGTTCTGCCACTACAGTGCAGACCACAAACCTTCCTAATGTAAAACAACTGGTCTGAAGCCCAAGTGCTTAAACTAAAAGGCTTAGAATGAGTTACACCAAGCTGTAATAAATACAATTGAGTACTTTTAAGATGATGCAAAAGCAAAATAAAGTAGGAAGAAACACAAATACAGTAAAAGCAGATAAAATTTTTTTTTTTTTTTTTTTTTTTAGTGGAAAGAGAGAAAGGAGTAGCAGAAACTAAGCTGATTGGCCTTCTCAAATGTTCTCCCTGTACTGGGTAGAATGAGGTAATGACACTAGACTGGGAGGAGGGTCCCAGATCAAATTTACACTAGGGGCGGGCAACTGCAAAGCCACCAACTATAAAAACACTATACCAACAGGGAGGGAGAGTGGGAAACAAACTGAGCTAAAAAACAAAGCTAGATTCAGCAGGCCTGGATCTAGTCTATGCTACAGCAAACAAGGTGTACCAATTTCAGTAAGAAGCAGTTCAAATATGCAGGCACTATAAGCCTTTAACCAGAAATTCTCAGCTCAGAAGGGCAGAGTCCAGCCTCTCCTCCCACAAGAGTGTAGACCACAAACCCTCTTAATGTAAAATAACTGGCCTGAAGCCCAAGTGCTTAAACCAGAATTAATACACTTTTAGAATAACAGACACTGAGCCCTCAATCAGCAGTTCCTAACTTAGAAGGATGTAAGCTACCTGTTCTGCCACTACAGTGCAGACCACAAACCTTCCTAATGTAAAACAACTGGTCTGAAGCCCAAGTGCTTAAACTAAAAGGCTTAGAATGAGTTACACCAAGCAGTAATAAATACAATTGAGTACTTTTAAGATGACGCAAAAGCAAAATAAAGTAGGAAGAAACACAAATACAGTAAAAGCAGATAACATTTTTTTTTTTTTTTTTTTAGTGGAAAGAGAGAAAGGAGTAGCAGAAACTAAGCTGATTGGCCTTCTCAAATGTTCTCCCTGTACTGGGTAGAATGAGGTAATGACACTAGACTGGGAGGAGGGTCCCAGATCAAATTTACACTAGGGGCGGGCAACTGCAAAGCTACCAACTATAAAAACACTATACCAACAGGGAGGGAGAGTGGGAAACAAACTGCAGAAATGTATCTCACAGCTGAAAAGCAGCAGTGAGCCTTTAAATGAAAGTTTTAAACAGCTAAAGGAGCCTCTAGAAAAAAGAGTTTAACTGGAACAAGTTATCAGAAACAAACAACCCAACAGATGCTTAATAACAGTGGACAATTTCCAGTTAATACCTCACACTCAGTGAAACTAGCTAGAAAAATACACAGTACACAAAGTGCTATAAATAACAAAGAAATAAAGAACAAAATAAACAAAAAACAGGATACTTATTGTTATATATTATAGCTCAGAGTTTCCTCAGTGTCCTTCCTTCAATCAGTTCAGTGTGAAAGTGTTAGACAAAGACCACTGGCTGGTAACTTTGGATCTCAAAGAAGCCTGTCTGCATATCCCTATTGGGGAAGGTTGCAGGCAATACCTTTGTTTCAGAGTGGGCAAGCAATGTTGTCAATTCTCTGCACTGCCCTTTGGCTTACCTACTGCTCCCAGAGTTTTCACAAAGTGCCTGGCTCCAGTCATTGCTTTTTGTAGGCAGAAAAAAATTCAGATTTATCCATGCTTGGACGACTGTCTAATTCAAGCAAATTCTCAGGAACAGCTGTTAAAGGATCTGGAATTTGTAAAGAATCTTCTCTCTTCCCTGGGTTACACTCTCAACGAGGAAAAATCAAAAATGGTTCCAACCAAGGAGATAACATTCCTGGAAGCGAGCCTGAACACAGCCGCCCAGATGTTATATCTCACCCAGGAGAAGCAGGCAAGTCTTTCAGTTTACTTCAAGGATTTGGCAAGCCTGTCCCAGCTCCCTGCAAGGAAATACCTGCAGGCTCTGGGATACATGGCCTCTTGCATTCTCATGATTCCATATGCAAGTCTGCATATGAGGAAATTGCAGTGGTACCTCAAGAACATTTGGTGTCAACACACACAGGACCTGGAAATGATAATTCCTCCGCTTTCATGTCTGCAGACAGAGTTACTATGGTGGGCGACAGCCTTCCAACAAAACAAAGGCATGCCTTTTAGCCCACCTCCTGCCATTCAAGTTCTTACCACGGACGCATCGGACTACGCCTGGGGAGCTCACCTGGATGGCAGATGCATACAGGGATGTTGGAATGCCCAGCAGATGCACTTTCCCATGAACTTGAAGGAGTTGATAGCAGTTCAGCAGGCCTTACTAGCTTTCAAGCATCTTCTTTCTCCAGGAACTCTGCTTGTCAGAACAGACAACACCACAGTCATGTGGTATGTCAACAAACAGGGAGGGACTCAGTCTTACCTCCTATGCAGACAGAGCATGATTCTCTGGTCCACAGCAGCATCCTTGAACCTGCATCTCCTAGCTCAGTTTCTTCCAAGGAGACTCAGTGTTTTGGCAGATGAGTTGAGCAGACAGACCCTTTTTCCTCACGAGTGGCAACTGAACAGAGCAGTCTTTTATAGCATCATTCATCCTTGGGGCACTCCTCAGGTGGATCTTTTCTCCTCCCCAGACAACCACCTTCTACCACTTTTTTGCACCAGACAGGCATCACAGCAAGGCCTGGAGAGTGGATGCTCTGTCCTTCCCTTGGACACTACTGTCAGTTTATGCCTTGCCTCCTCTTCGTCTTCTTCCCAGAGTATTATTGAAGATCAGGGATGAAAGACCAAGGACCATTCTCGTACCTCCAGACGGGCCCAGACAGCATTGGTATCCGCTGCTTCGTAGTCTCTCCCAGTTTCCTCCTTGGCGTCTTCCTCTGAAACCAGATCTTTTGGTTCAGGAAGGGGGAAACATTCTACATCCTCATCTTCAGTCTCTCCATTTGGCAGCATCGGTCATTGTATGAATCAGTCCATTTCTTCTTCTCTTTTCCAGCAGGTGGTTGATGTACTTTGGGAGGCCAGGTGGCCTACGCTGGCAAATGGGAAAGATTCTCTCATTGGATGCAGGCTAGAGGAGAATCTTCTTCTCAGCCTACTCTTCCCCTGATCCTGGAATACTTGGCTGATTTGCTTCAAGGTGGTCTTTCTTTTTCCTTTATCAAGATCCATGCTTCAGCCGTTTCTGTTCATTGTTCTTTTGAGCAGCCCATTTTCTCTCATCCCCTGATGAAAATGTTTTTCAGAGGTGCTTGCAACTTAAAACCTCTCAGAAGGGCACCTACTCCAGCCTGGGATCTTAATTTTGTTTTAGAGAAACTTACTCTTCCTCCTTTTGAGCCAGCTGCCACTGCAGATTTAAAGTGTCTCTTTTGGAAAACTGCATTCCTCTTAGCTGTAACTTCAGCAAGGAGAGTTTCGGAGCTGTAAGCTTTGATGGCTGTGGAGCCTTTTGTTATCTTCCATGCAGATCGTGTCTCTCTAAGAACCAATCCCTCTTTTATGCCTAAGGTGGTTTCTAGCCTGACTCTTAATCAGTCCATTACCTTCCTACTTTCTTTCCTAATCCTCGAAATAGAGGTGAAAGGATCCTGCACTCTCTTGATGTGCACAGACAGCTCAGGTTTTACCTGGACAGGACTAAAGACCTTTAGAAATCTCCACAGCTGTTGGTCAGTTTTGCCCCTGGAGCTCAGGGCAAAGCTATCTCTAACCAAACCTTTTCTAAATGGATTTCACATTGTATTACTTTCTGTTATTCCTTTCATGGCAAGGTTCCTCCTCAAGGGGTTAGGACCCACTCCACAAGAGCAGCTTCCACTTCTGCGGTCTTTTTAAGGGGAGTCCCTACTAAAGACATTTTGGAGGCTGCCACATGGTCTTCTGTTCACACTTTCACAAAACATTATAATTTGCCTTTGTTTTCTAGAGCCAGGGCAGGGTTTGCCACTGCTGTTCTGCAGGGTATTCTCTCCAATCCTTGATTCTGTACCTCCTCCCTTTTCTCTGGGCTTTGGTAGTCAACCCATTGGTTAGGACTGCAACAGTGAAACACGATGTACATAGTACAGTTGTGTACACTTACCATAAATGTAGATGTTAGAGTGTATTCACTGTTGCAGTCTTGGTTTCCCTCCCTCCTTCACCCTTTTTTGGTCCTGTCCTGCTCTCCTTTCCTAAGGTACAGGCTGCATGTGGTTTACTTTACCAGAGTTACTTGTTTTTGGTTTAAGCCTTGTTTTCTTGGGGCACCTGACTGTTATGGCAAGAAAGACTGAGGAAGTGACGTCGGCTGCCTCCTTTTGTATCGGACGTTCTGACGTCCTTTTACAACAGACGACAGCCAATTTCATATTTACTTACCTTTGGTATTCTGGCTAATCGAGGGCTACCGGGAGCCCAATAAACCATTGGTTAGGACTGCAACAGTGAATACACTCGAACATCTACATTTATGGTAAGTGTACACAACTGTACTATTCCGAGTGTTTCTGTATCTAGACGACTGGCTCCTAAACTCCACCACCAAGCATCTACTAATAAAAGCAAGAGACACCGCATTACAGCTCTGCTCTCACCTAGGAAAAACGGTAAATTACAAAAAATCTGCCTTGTTGCCATCGTAGTGTGTCGTTTTTATAGGATTGGATCTAGATACAACAAAAATGAGGGCAAAACTTCCCCCCGAAAGAATGGCTACTGTTCACTCAGTGGTCCTTGCAAGAAATACCCATGTCCCTCCAAATTTTGATAACAGAATCTTGCAGGAAAGACCTTCGCTGGTGGCTTCACTCCACACATGTGACATTAGGCCGACCCTTTGTTCTTCGACACCCATTAGCCACAGTAACCACGGATGCTTCTCAGATAGGGTTGGGGGAGCGCCATTATCTGGGAAGGACAGTCCAAGGCACTTGGCAGGATCAGGAGGCCCATTTGCACATCAATGTCCTAGAGATGAGAGCAGTGCTTTTAGTGTTGGAAGCATTTCAGGACTCTCTTCCGCTGGGAACTATTGCAGTACAGACAGAAAACATGTCAGTTGTTTGGTACATAAACAAACAAGGAGGAACCAGGTCCTATCCCCCTTTGTCGAGAGGCCCTGAGAGTATGGCAGTGGGCGACCTCCTCCCACCGCTTTCTGATAGTAACACACATCCTGGGGAAATCCAACATGATAGCAGACAAACTCACCAGAGCAATCCTGATGCCTCAAGAGTGGTCCCTAAAACAAGAAGTGGCAGAGATGAATTTCCACAAATGGGGCCAGCCATGCTGCAACCTTTTTGCCATGTCCATGAATGCCAAATGCAGCAACTATTTTGCCCTAATCCCCCTTCAGGGGGTGTCACCAAGGGATGCACTTGTACACGATTGGCCCTCGGGTCACCTCTATGCCTTCCCTCCCGTTCCGATGATACCCAACGTTCTTCAGAAAGCCAGATCATTGTTGTCGCACCATACTTGCCTCATAAAATCCGGTTCCCCTTCCTTTGGCCTCCTGTCCAGGAGGAGCCGTGGATTTTGGGGGTCTATATTAAATAACCGAAGAGGTATTTCAGTGAACACCTCTTTGCCGACACATAAACAGCGAACGCACAAAACAGCGAATGGTGACATCAGCGATTTCTTTTCCTGAGAAAGAAATTGCTTGTCTAAAAAAAAAAAAACATTAAAAACATAAAGTGGGGGACTTCGCCCCCCCACACCCCCCCAGTGTGGATTTTGGGGGTCTATATTAAATAACCGAAGAGGTGTTTCAGTGAACACCTCTTTGCCGACACATAAACAGCGAATGCACAAAGCAGCGAACGGTGACATCAGCGATTTCTTTCCCTGAGAAAGAAATCGCTTGTCTAAAAAAAAAAACATTAAAAACATAAAGTGGGGGACTTCGCCCCCCCCCACACCCCCCATTGTGGGGGGCTGTGACCCCACACCCCCCTAACTAAATATACCAACTCTGACATCACACTACAGTGGGGAAAAGGGGAAAGTTACAGGGATTGCCAAGCGATTTCTTTCCCAGGCTAAGAAATCACTGTTCTGAATGATTGCGCTTTAGTGTGTTCGTTCATTATGTCTCAGCAAAGAGGTGTTCGCTAAAACACCTTTTTGGTTATTTAATATAGACCCGGATTCTGGACCCATTTCCGGACCTTCTGGCTCATCCGTCAGGGATAACCCTCAAACTGACAGCTTGGATGCTCCGCTTCCAAACATATCCAGGCTCCCTAACCTTTCCCCGTCAGTGAAAAATATCTTGATCGCGTCTCATAAGGCTTCAACGAGGAAATTATACATGAGCAAATGGAAAATATTTTCTTCCTGGGCCTTAAATAATCACATTGATCCCTTTTCTGCTCTTATAGCTTCCATTCTTGAATTCTTGACAAAGCAATTTAATGAAGGTGCAGCTGCAGCTACTATTTGAGTTCAGTTAGCAAGATCTAATTTTAATAAGTAATCAGGGCTAAATCTGATGTCCCATAGACTATGCGGAACTTTTCATAAGGACACTATTTTATTAAGACCACCCATTAAAGCCCCTTCAGCACCATGGGACCTAAACTTTGTCTTGTCCCGTTTGATTCTTCCCCCTTTTGAACCTGCATCGTCTTGTGATCTAAATTTTTGACATGGAAGACAATTGTCTTGATAGCCATCACTTTTGTTAGATGAGTTTCAGAGCTACAGGCATTATCTATAAAGCCCCCTACATGCTTTTCCACAAAGACAGGGTATCCCTTCGAACTAACCCATCTTTTCTACCCAGAGTTTGCTCAGAATCTAATTTGAACCAATCCATAGAACTAAAAGTCTTTTTCCCCATCTATGGCAGCAAGGCAGAATATTTGCTACACCACCTAGATGTACATAAACAATTACGTTTCTACCTACGTAGGACAAAGGACTTCAGAAAATCTGACCAATTATTTGTATCATTTTCACATACTAAGAAAGGTGCTCCTGTATCTAAAGTCACACTGCAATGGCTGTCGAATTGTATTACTTTACCTACAAATCTCAGAACAAACACCTCGCCTATAAAGTCAAAGGCCATTCTACAAGAGCCATAGCAACTTCTTCTGCCTTTCAAACTAGACTACCAATCAACACTATTTGTGCTGGAGCAAAATGGGCTAGGTCACATACATTTGTCACTCGTTACAAAGTGGATTTGACCTCCAGGAACAGGGCCTCCTTTGGGTCCACTGTTCTGAAGAATATTCTCCCGTGAGACACCCAAGAAATATGATGCTAGGGCCGCTGTCCCAACCAGTGAAGAATGAAGACGAGATAGGATAACATCACATAAAGAAGTTATGTACTCACTATAACGTTCCATGAGTGTTGTCCATCTCACCTTCATTCTTACTTCCCACCCTCCTTTCCCCCAGCCTTTGGCTTCTGGTGGACAGAGCGGTCACAATTGGAAACAAATGTTCTCCAACCTTCTTCATTGCTTTATAAGTTTTTGGATAGTTTTATTATTACCTATTGTAATATCAGCAAACAAGATCTGGGGAGCTTTCCTAGAGCATGATGGGATAGGGATACAGCCATGAGCTAGTGGAAGACCTCGAGCTTTTGTACAAGGCCGAGTCGGAAACAAGGATTGGTTCCAAACCCAACCGGTGAAGAATGAAAGAGAGAGGGACAACACACATGGAATGTTATGGTGAGTAAATAATTTCTTTTTCTCTGAACATAAGTTGGGGTGAGCCTACTTAAAAAAAATTTTATGAGTCCTTAGGTAAATGGGATTTACTGTCAAAAAAGTTTCAGTTTTTTATTAATGAAAGTAGCTATAGGGTATGTTTTTGAGGCCTTTGCTTACTTAAACAATTGGCCTATATTTCAAGGGGTCTACCCCTTGTGTGTCTTTTGATATCCCAAAGAATGTTGAAATCAAGTTTTTTATCATTAAATTCTTCCTCATTAATGCTCCCTCTAATAGTAATTCCCCAAGGTGTAATTCAGTCTTACGATGTGCTATATAAACTTCATTTTGAGAGGAAGTGACATCGATATTAATGCCATATAGTAATTCCAACATAGCTCCTGATTATTGGACAGAATCTACTATCACATTTTCTCACCTTTTGTACGGGGGCATAACATGTATAATTCTGTCATGCTTAAAAAAACTAAGAATTTCTCTGTCATTTTTATTAAGATTCCATTTTTATGTGCTCATGTTTCTTGTTTAATATGTAGTAATTCTTGTTACAGGCTTTCTTGAACAGCTGGATGGATGGGTGCATTTGTGGGTTAAATGTACTTTTTTTCTTACAGATAAATGACTGTTTCTATAAAACCAGTGCTGAAAAAAGAGCATCAAAACTATAGTGCTAGGGAATCTTTTAACTTTTCAAGTTCATAAAATGTTTTTGATTGGAAATGCTGGTGAAAGTTAGTAATTTTTAAAATGGTTTTAAGGGGTAATTCATAGTTTGGTTTTGTTAATATCGTGTTGTGTTTTTATTTGAAGAGTTGCTTCATGACTTGTTTTATTGTACTTACAAAGGAGCATTCTGTCCCTTTAAGAGAACTGGCTAATCACTTGGGGTTGACTTATTGTTAATTGAAGTTAATATTTAAGCACAGTTTGTATGGAACATTTTTATTCTAATGAAGTCCTAGAAGAAAAGGCCAAAAGAGCTTAATCAATAAAAGTTTTTGGATTTACTGGTCTTTTCTATTTGCCACACCCTGCCTTGCTACCATTGTTTTTTTTGGTTTCTTACAAATAGATTGAGTTAAGCTTTTTATGCCTCTAGTGGTCCTTGGCTGACACTATTTATGCAGTTTGCATTACACTGGGTAATCCTTTTTTCGAGCCGTTCACAATCGAGGATTGGTATAGGTGAATGGTACAGCATGACTGCTGTACCATTCATAACGAATGGATTGTCAACGTTGACATCCAGCCAGACTACCAAAGTTTTAACTTCCCAGGATTGTACATCCAATGTGTAACCTCATCTCATAAGTGCAGGGATATATAGGTGCAAGTAAAAGTGTAATTCCTCAGACTGACTATCCACCAGCCCAAACGCAGGTCATATACCCATTGGACTGTTTGTCATTTGATCACTGGTATCAATGCTACTAGAAAACAGATAAATATCCCATTGAGGAATGGTCCTTTGCTTTTCTAAAGTGCTTTTGCTTACCACTATTAGATGCCAGCTAGGAGGGGCAAGTGTTAGTGCGGTAGGCAAGTTCCATACAAAGACTTGCATACCTAGTATCTTTTCTACTTAGGAGTAGAACATGACTACAGGTCCTGTTAAATTTTACACTCATTTGTACCTAAGATGTTGCAATCCTGTTTGTCCTTGCTTGATACATTTTTGGATACCCAATGTCTTAAATGCTTGGCCCACTCCAAAATGGTGGATTCCATTTCCCCAGACGTACTGCTACTGCTTAAGAAGAAGTTTTAAAGACCAAGGACATGAAATTGTTTGACTCATTCTGAGTCTGATGTTCCTGCTGAGGTTTCAGAACCCTCTGTATGTCTGGTTCCTTTTCAGATGACCTCTGCTGGAATACCGTTGGAGGCCAGTATGTCATCAGAGGCTGTTATGACTGAGGAACCTGCTGATAAAGCTGAGCCATGTATAATTATTTTGGAATGTCTAGAGAGCATTCCACAGATGGTAGTTAGGGAGGAGATCCCGAGTAACATTTTGAGACACGTCAGTAATCTGACCCACCATGTTTGGTTTAGGCAGACATCATGCCCAAGAAAAAACACCAGAAAACTAAACATGCAATTTCTTCCCATCCTCCTCCTTCTAGAGAGAAGGCAGGAATAGATTTTTCAGACGTCCTGTACAATGCCATTATGGCCCTGAAATCACCATCCTTTTCTTCCCAGCTCCCACCCAGCATCCCTCAAAAGGTTGCTACGGAATCATCTCCTTCTGAAGGTAAGGAAGCTTCGGATTCAGATCATTCCTTGGCATACTCATCTCAGATTGACTCCCCTGACCATCTCCATTCAGAGGATGAAGATTCCCTTTCTCTTGACACTCCTGTGGAAGAATCTTCTTTCAGAGAGCCAGTATTAAACACGATGAGACATTTTGAGTGGAAGACTAGACAGATTGCAGAGGTTCAGAAAAGGTACTACAACCTCTTGTAAATGGGTACTCCTGCCTCTTTCTCAGTTCCCCTGTTTTGGAGCCTTCTTGGATGCCTTTCAGAACATCTCTGCTGCCCCAACTAGCAGCCTTCTGCACCCAAAAGGACAAACAGATTTTATAAAGTCCCTGACGGCCTTAAATCTTTGTTTAAAAATCCTATGTCAGACCCCTCTGCAGTATTACTCCCTCGCTCTCTTCTGATAAACCTTTTAAACTACTACCTAATGCTAGTGCCCTTCCTTCAGAAAAGGTTGGTAGAGCTGTGGATAGGTGGATAAAAAAAGTTTATACCTCCTGTACTTTGACATTCAAGGCTGTAAATTACCAACCCCAAATGACTGGGCATTTGGTGTTTGTTCTCAAATTCCTTAACCAAGGTAATGGTGGACCCAGAAGGGACTGATTCTAAACAATATATTGTCTTTACTTAGGCTACAGAAATAGCCAGACACAGCATTAAATGTAGTTATGATCATAAGAAGTTACTAAGCTATTGGCCCTGAGGCCCTTACAAGCCTAGCCAAGAATTTAGCCCATGTTTTAACAAGTCATCACCCTATGCCACTGTCCAGCAGGGAGACAGGTGGAATCCCAGGGGTGTATTTTGTGTTACCCATCCAGTTATCCGGGTTGCGCTTAACAAGGGTTAACAAGGGACTTGGAGAGGGAGTCTGTTCCACAAAAGGGGGAGTCTCTGGGACACAAATCTGTCCACCAACAAGTTCTATTGATGTCACAGACCAGGTTGAGGTTGCGTGTGCAGGTTACTTGAGTGGAGCTTGACTTGCAGATATGCAGCAGCAGCAGTTCCATCAGGGCAGGGTCTGAGATTGCTTTGTATGCCAGACAGAGGTCACCTCTGAGAAGTCTGTAGGAGACTGAGTAGCAGGACAGGGCCTTTAGCCTATCTGTGTAGGGTAGATGTTTGAGGCCCTGGATTCTCCTGGTGGAACCTCTGTGGCCTCTCCAGCTGCTGCATGTGCTTTGTGAGTTACGTGCCGAAAGGGGCATTGTACTCAATAATGGGCCTTATAAGGGAAGAATACAAGGATGTTATGACCTCGTTGTCCCTGGATGAGATACCGTTACTAATGAGGTGAGCCATGTAGAAAGCTGTCCATACAATGGAGACAATATGGCGGTCAAAAGTCAGTTTGCTATCAACCTGGATGCCCAAGTCCCTCACGACTGATTGTGTGTGTAGGACCTTATTATCAATGTGACAATTTGTGGGGATGTCACTCTCCCCAAAGGGGATGATGGTGCAGTTTTTGGCATTCAGTTTTAAGCAATGTTTCTGGCATGAGTCATTTGTTTGGTGACACCCTCTTGGAGGATGTCCACATCACTAGGGGAATTGATGACGGCACCCAGCTTGCAGTCATCTGCAAACTTGGTCAGCCATAGCCCACTGGTTTTGGCCTGAACCTTAGAAAAGTATATCCCAAACAGCAGAGACCCCAAGAACGATCCCTGAGGTACACCACTTGTTATGGGTCTACTGCTTGAGGTGGCTTCCCCTAATTTGACTAGGTGGGTTCTGTCAGTGAGTTACTTTGCTACCCATCTGGTAACATATAGATTGATGCCTAGTTGAGAGAGTTTATCTATTATACCCGAGTGGGGAATAGTATCAAAGGCTTTGGCCAGGTCAAGGTAGGTGGTGTACACCATCTTCGCCTCAGCAGTGGCCTTGGTGACAGTCTCGAAGAAGTTGAAAGTCAACCAAATTTAACAGGCATGACCTCCCCTTGACAAAATCAAACTGTGTGGGATTGAGTGTCTGGAGGTTGCCAATGTCCTTGTTAATGCGGTCCATGATAATCCACTCCATTGCCTTACAGATCAGGCTAGCTAGGCTGATGGTCTGTAATTTCATGGATCGGTAGACATTCCACCTTTGTGCAAAGGGATGAGAGTGCCTGTCCTCCACTCGGCTGGGACAAAGCCAGTACTCAGGCTTTGGTTGAATAGGGTACCTAATGGTACTTCAAGTTCCTGCCTGAGTTCATGTAGGATGCAGCCTGGGATGTTATCTGGCCCCATGGAGGCTGTATTTATTTGCCATTGAGAGGGCTGTGATGACTTGCTCCCTAGAGATAAGGGGAGGGGGCAGGCACTGGGGATGTTCTGTTTTACTGATGGGGTGACAGAGAGGTGAAGTTTTCACTGAACCTGTCTGCCAGCAGGTTGGCTATATTTACAGCATTTGTGTATGTGGTGTCCTTGACCACATGTTCTGAGCAGATCTGGGTGATTTCCTTGAGATTGGAGACATATGTGAAGAAGGCCTTATGATTGTCTTTAGTAGATGTAGCCAGTTTGGACTCAGAAGTTTTCTTTGAAGTGTTACACTAGCGCTCTTATTTGCTTGTTCAGGCTAAGAAGAGACTGCTTCCAATTAGGTACCTGCTCCTTCTTGGTCCTGGACAGTAATTTTTTCCTTTTATTATAGAGTTTATTTATTGCAGATGTCCACCAGACAGGTTTACTCTTCCTTGAGGAGGAGGATTTCGTTCTATTGGGTATTCCTGATTCCATGCAGCTGTATAAATGCTTATATAGTACTTTGGTGTACGTTTGGACATGTGTGCCAGTTCCTATGGAGGGGAGGGGGCTGTGAAGCTGTTTATAACTTTCCTCAAGAGGTTCTAATCAGCTTTGGAGAATGTTTTTGTTTGACCCTAGCTGTGTGTGGGGGGGGGGGGGTTACTTCAAAAGTGACCGCTTTGTGGTCAGATCTTACCAGGGATGATGACAAATCAAGAAATCTCTGGGCGTTTGTGTTTTGGCATGAGTATTTCTTCCAGTCTGTGGTTGGATAGTTAAAGTCACCCAGGATCAGGGTAAAGGATTGAATCTTGATAGATACGAAGAGGTCCAGATTGGTGGAGTGGGCAGCTTGAGTCAAAGTTGGAGGCCTTTAGCTAGCTAAGATTTGAATAGGGGTCTTGTCAGTTGTTAACTGCACCTGGAGTGTTTCCTGTGCGTCATACTGTTTGACTAGCCTGGAGGTGTGTATGTCTTTTATATATATTGCAACTCCACCTCCTTTTGCTTTGCTGCCCACAGTTTGGGGTCTGAATGTATGATAGGATGAGTAGCCTGAGGTGCTCTCTGCAGCTTTGAACCAGGTTTCTGTGACTGCACAAATGTCAGCATCTTCCAGGGTTAAGAATGATTGCAATGAGTGCAGTTTCATGTTTAGACTCCTAGTGTTTAGCAGCATGACATTTAATTTATGTTTTGATGAAATTTTCATGGTGGTAGTTTTGACCTCATGGCATTACCTAAAAAAAGGCAGTGTGGGGACGTTAAGAGCCTTTACCAAGAACCTGAAGCCAAAGGGAGACAGATGCAGGCTATTTCTGGCAAAGCATCATGGTTTGTCAGTCATTTCGTCCTAGATACTGGATCCCCTTGGAATGACACCAGAAGTTAAGCCAATTGTTAATTGCCCATAACCATCACTCTCCTCTCATGATGTTGTAGAGACCTCTTCCAGAGCAGCTGGCACTGGTTCCAGCTTCTGGACGTTTGCATGGTAGCACAGTCAACCCATGGCTGAGGACTTGAAAACTAAACTTATAGGTTCCTTTTTAGATAAACCTCCTGTTTGGACTTCTGGCTACCAGTCTTTTCAAAACCCTTCAAGAACAGGGAAAAACATGAAGGCCTGCAGACAGCTTGTTTTCCTCAGTACCCAACTGCCAGAGGAATCACCCAACAAAACCCACCTGTTTTGTTTGAAGAGATCCTAGGCACAGCTAGAAACACAGGAAGGCCCCCAGAAAAAGTCTCCCAGAGAAACCACAGAGAGATTCCTCTTCTGAGAGTCCTCCCTTTGGAGACATGTCTCTGTGTCTGTCTACAGAGTCTCAAGCCCACTCTTCCCCCTTCCTAAGTCCTTCCACTGTCTCTCAAAAAAAAAAAAGCTCACTCAGTCAGTTTCTACTTGGGAAAAGATTACCACAGACCAATGGGCACTTTAAAAAAAAAGAGGTATGCCATGTTCTGCATGCAAGTCCTTCCTCTAAATGGCATGCCTCTCCCTCCCCACAATCAGATGTACTTGCTACTACCCATCCTGTGGGAACTGCAGACACAAGGCATAAATGAACCAGTACCCCAGGAGTCTGTGAGAAAAGGCTTTTACTCCAGACCTTTACTAGTACTGAGGAAAGAAAGGCAATGGATAAGTTTTTGTAATGTCTCTAGATCTGTAGGATGCCTACATCCATATTCTGCACCCCCCCCCCCCACCGCAGGAGATTCCTCAGGTTTTGTGCTGGGTCATCTTATTTTCGGTTTACTGCTTTGCCTTTCCGGCTTTCCACAGCTCCAAGAGTTTTCAAAGTGTCAGGCACCAGAAATCACCTTCTATGGAACATAGGAAATCCAGATTTTTCCCAATTTAGATGACTTGTTAATCCAAGCCTTGTCTCATCAGATGCTCTTATTACATCTCCATATCCTCTCATAGTTGGGGTTAACCATCAGCTAGAAGAAGTCCTCCCTTCAGCTAACTCGGAACTTAGTTTTCCTGGTCTGCAGACTGGGCACCATACAGATGCAGGCCTAACTGCCTCAGGAAAAAATGCAGAACCTTCCAACCTGACTTCCTGCAGTCAGTGCTCTGGAAAAGAAATACTAAGGGCCTTAGGATTCATGGCAGCAACTATCCCAGTGCTCCAATGCTCCCTCTAGCCAGATTGCATATGTGGAAAATACAGTGGTACCTGAAAGTTTGATCCCAGCACTCTCACCATCTAGACACAGTAATCCTGCTATTAACTGTCTTGGGAGAGAGAGAGAGTTTTTATGCTGTGGGGACTGAGCAGTATAACAGCTTACAGTAATATTATGCTCGAGTAATATTTAAGGAGTTTCTCTGCTACATGTGTTCCTGATCCTTTAAGGCTAGTAAATCAGACTGACTGTACAGTCTGCCTTACAAGAGGATTTTATTAAGTTCTGGCATTGGTTAGAGTCTGAAGATGCATTATTTATAATAACAATATCCATGCTATATTGTTAGAAAAACCCTGAAAGACATGTCCACACTATTCTTACTTGTCTTTACTAGAGCTTCAGTGATGCAGAATTGTGCAAATACCTCCTGTAAGTACTTGAAGGTTTGATTAGATCTGCAGCTCACAGTTAACAAGCACATGGAAATAACTACTCAAAAGATGCTGACTCTTCTGTTAGTTAATACATTATAAATCTAAAACTTGAAAATGCTGTTTGTTTAATTGCACTGAATTCATCCCATAACATCTGGCTGTCATAAACTGTATTAAGCAGGGTATTTACTTTTTCCTGCTTTCTGAGACCAGAGAACATTGCTGCTTCTCACTGCATCAGGCTGTCTGGCCACTTAAGGTGCTATCCTTTCAGAAACAACAATATTTAAGGTACTTTTCATTAATTGCTGTTCCCCCTCTGGCAGATAAGCTCACGATTAGCACATCTCAGTGTGTACTTGGTTCTCAAAATGCAGAACTTGTCAATTTGCACGGGCTAGTCTCTTGACTAATTGTTAATGAACTCACATTTTCAAAAACTGCATCCACCATCAGAGGCTGAGTTTTTTACCAGAATTAACTTGTTCAAAACAAAAGCCTTGAACCACTTAATTTCACATCCTTCTAGAAGTGCTGCTAAGAACTCTGAATAGGAGTCATTATTTTATAAGTAATTACACAAATCATGGCTGGCCTTAGGCATAGGCGAACCTGACAACTGCCTAGGGTGCCATACATGCCAGCCTCACAAAGGGTGCAATTTTATTTACTTACGTTTTTTTTTTCATTATCCATTTGAAATTTCTGTTCTTCACTTCTCATCGCCCCGTACTGCAGCGTTTGTGCCCTCCCCCCACTTCTGTAGTCCAAAGCAAGATTCACACAGTACATAGCACTGTCACCTGCTGTGTTCTTCCATTCCCCTCCCCTCTGCATCTATGTGATCAGACAGTGGCTACCATTACTAAGCATTATTGAAAGCAGCCAATCAGTGATGCTTTCATACCACTGACGGCCCTGGCTACTGCTCCAGTCGATAGTATAAAACTCTGATTACACCCGCCTCTCATCCTTTTCTTCATTAGTGAGATAGAGGAGGGCGGATCTATTGAATTTCTTATTTTCCCTGGACTGGACATGCGTGAATCAGCGGCCGGATTCTCTTGACCACAGGTGGACAAAGATCAACTTTATTTTAAATTTTTGTTTGCATGTTTGCCTTAAGGTAAATAAGTCTTATTATAAAATTATCTGCTCAGCTCATTTTACGCACAATGCAATTGAAGAGAAACACCTGCAGGCATTTGGTAATTCTGAGCTTTTATTTTTATTCGTTCTTTTCTAACCTGGCAAGACTCATGAGGTAATCTATAATGCAGATCTTTCTCAACAACTGTACCTTGTGAATCTTGCCAGGTAACAAAAACAAAACTAATAAAAATAAAGGCTCATGTACCAACTGTCTGCAGATGTTATGTTATGTTAGGGTCAGGAAAATCTGCTCCTTTTTTAAATTTTCTTTTAAAGATAATTAAGCCAGAAAATAAAGTGGCATGCTGCACGCATGCACTTGAGTTTAATTTTTTCAAAATGCTGTTGTGTGCCACCATCAGGTATGACTAAAAGAACGCAGTCAGTCAATATTGGCAAGGATTAGTTTCATAACTCTCACTGAACGGAAGTTGGAATTCAAGCTTGTAGTTCTATTAATGTTTGTTAATAGAACTAGCTTGAATTCAAAATGCAGTTCAGTGAGTTACGAAACTAATCCTTAGCAGTACCGACTGAGTGCATTCTTTAATCATTTAAAAACAATGATTGTAACACTTTGCTCCCCCCTCCTTATTTTTGGCTTTGTCCGGAATTCTAAGCAAAGAAGTTGAGATGCTTTCAATTGTGCCTGCTCTTTTGTAGTCGAAGGTCAAGTGGCAGGAAAACCTGGAAGTGGGGGGTATGATCTTGGAATTCTGAGTTTTCTGTGGGACGTGGGATATGCCAAGACTAACCTGGGTGGGATTTCAGTACCAGATATTGTTTGTACACATGATGTTTAAGTGAAAGATGCATGTTGAGATTTTACATTTTAATTTTGAACTCTGCTAGGTAAGCTTGTTGACTGCAATGGGTAGTCCGTATGTGTTGTATTCTAGGGAGATGCTGTGTTTGTTTTACTAGTTTTAGTACATTGGCCGAAAGGAGCCATATTTAATTTGAAAGCACTTCACAAGAGTGGTCACTAGTCCAGGAAAATTGGCTAAGCATTGGAGACCCCCCCACACACACACACACTTTTACCTCTTTGTTAAGTTTATGTTGCTGACGCTGTTTAATGTTTAGAGCATATTGTAATTTTGATCCTAGACTTGCTGTGGTGATAACTGTCTTTCTAATGACGGAAGCATGTTTTTGTCTTTAAAGTATTTGACTTATTTATTGGACATAATTTAGGCCATTGGAATGGCTAGGCTTACTACAGTTTTGGTCTAGGGGCTAGCAATGCATTTGGATGGCAGGTCTATTTATGACCGAGGTGTGTGAAGGAAAGCTAGTGATATTTTTCTACCATTTACCTAGGATGGTTTGTTATTGTGGATTTTGTTTTCCTACTTTTACAAATATCCAGTGAAAGGCAAACTGTTATACTTTACTGTAAGAGTTTTTGCATTAATACCTGTACTGCTGCAGTTTCAGTTTTTTGGTCTCCAGTGTAAGTTGCAAATGGTTTGTAGACCTGACATGGGGAAAAACTGAATAAATGCCGCCTGAAAAGTGGTCTCAGGTTATCAAAGATGCAACATCACACAGTCTGTTACTACTTTTGCACAGAGTGGTGTCACCAACAGCCCATACATGGTCAGGTTACCACTTGCCCAATAATTAAGCACACAGCTAAAACCCCTGCCAGTAACAGACTGTAATTCCCTATCTACCAGGTTTGTAGAGCTATTTGCAAAATAACATAAGAAGATGACAGCATTCAGGTTCATTTATCCCAGTAAGATGTCCAAAAGTGTAAGCTGCTGTAACTGGGAGGAGGGAGGGAGGTTACTAAGCATTGTGCTGGATTCTGTGATCTGTTTGGGGTCCTGAGAATGTCTGGATTTGTTTTGTTTTTACCATTTGTCTTCAAGTATAAGCTGCTGTAAACCAGGAGGAGGGGAAGGTTGCAATGCATTTTGTTAGGGTGGTGAGAATGTCTGGATTTGTTTTGACCACTTGTCTCTGCTTGTACTTGTAACGCATCTGGAGTGATTGAATTTGCACAAAGATGTACTGAGGCAGAACCAAGCAGTCTGCTCAGAACGGATGCAGACAAATGGCATTTTTGGGTTGCTTGTTTGCATTGCATGTGTAAGTAAATGAATGCAGGTTTGATAGATGCAAAATTAGTTTCTGTAAGCAAATTCTAGGCAAACTCATTGAATATTGCCAACCTGCATTCTCAGTGGTGTAATTGTACTGAAGTGGAAGATGTGTGACTTGAGTTTTTGTGGAAATTGCTACTTTGATCAGTTTAAGCTATGTAACAAGGCGACCAATTCCAAAGTGCTCAATGACTGTGTCACGCTATAGCCATTTTGCAACCAGTCTAAATCTGGTGTCGATATTTCCACAGAATGTCCAGATTTTGCCTTATTTTTTGTCTTTTTCATAAAATTTTGGTTTTGTGGCAAATTAGTGGCAAATCCTTAAAGACTGAAGTTAGAAAATGACAGACATGAGTTTCAGAATTTATACAATTTAGAAAATTAATGTTAATGCAAAACCTGTTACTGTATCAGCTTTCTAAGTTTAAGAGCAATATTTAAAACTTGTCCCGTTTTTTTGGGCCTTTGTCCCACTTTTTTATGGCTTTGTCCAGATTTCTTGCTCTAAGAGGTTGAGAAGTTTGAGTCCTGTGTATGAACAAACATTGTTGGAGAAAGCATTTCTTTCCATCAAAGGTGAAGTTCATTTGGCAAGCTTCACCTTTCCTATCTGATACAGTTGCAGTAGATAAAAGTGATTAAGCTAAAATGCTAGATGCATAATGATGTAGACACTTCTAAAAAGGCAGTGGCTTACAAATACCTGTTGTGTGGGCTTTTGGTTTGATGAAGTCATTACCATTCCTTTTCTTGCTAGTTTTGGTGTAGAAATAGATGTTGTTGTATAGTGGGCTGTTTCACGAAGTCATTACCATTCCTTTCATTGCTAGTTTTAAATTAGTCATTCTACGCTGTGAGGTCAGTTTAATTATACATTATGTGCAGTACAAATCACAGCTTTCTCTCTAATGCAGCGATGCAACTACATTACAAGATATCTTTGTTACAGTATGGCAAGGCATTCACTGATTTTTTATGCATTTAAAAATCTGAAAGAAATAACTGGAGTGGCTTTTGTGGGACTGACCTAATTGTGGGCGTGGCTCACATAGGGGTGTTCTGTGTGTATGGTGTGGGTGGGGCTTAAGGGGCACCAGAGCACTAATTCACCTAGGGTGCCATTTCAGCTAAGGCCGGCCCTGACTCAAATTATCTTGTTGTCCTCCCTGTGTTCAGCAATCGTATAGGTCAGTTGCAGCCATGTCTTGGTTTGATCCAGTTTGACTTGTAGAATACCATAATATTTTGGTCAATCTATTAAGTTTTCTAGTATTTGATATGTTTTTTTGGTTTCTGTCTGTTAGGATACCCTCTCTTACTGTCTTAGGCTAATTCACTTCATTTTATGATTACAATAATGATTAGTTTGAATTTTATTATTAAAATCATGATTTGTTTAAACTTAACTGTAAATTTAAGTTTTTCAGGTAATCACTGTCTGAACTATGAATTAACTCTTCTCTTTCATGTTTATCTAAACAGTTATTAGGTAATACTCCTCATGTCATAATGTAGGAGAGTCAGGGTTGTCAGCTAGATCATGTGTGTAGACACAGCACAGTTACTTCACTGCTGCTAGTCACATTTGTTTCAGCCATGCTTCAAGTGACATGCCAGGTCCATGCCAGTTTTTGTGAGAAAATTCATAAACTGAGTTGGAGCTGATAACAACAAACAAGTTTTATGTTTTATCAGAATAGTTTGTCCTTCTTTAGATCAATTTTGCAGTATTCTAACTGTTGGATTATCTCACCAAATAACCTGGATGTCAGTCCAGGATACCAAAATCAAAACCTTCCATAGAGCCATTTGTCCATCGTATGACCTAAGCCCATGGGCATAAGGGTACGTAAGTGGACAAATGACCATGAAATCCTCAGGCTATCTCACGGCCGATCTGCATGTAGATCGTGCACCTGTTGATCTGTTCTGCATGTGGTCATTGGTATTATTCTTGCCTTTGCTTACTCATATAAATGCCCAGTTAGAGAACCTTCCTTATTTTCTTTGCTGTTTTGTGGTTTGACCTGTTAAGATGCCAGCTAAGAGAGGGAAGTGTAATTATGGCAGGCAAATTCCTTACAAGGATGTCCACTCCCAGTGTCTTTTTTGCCTTGGAGCAAAAGGCGATTATAAAAATTGTAAAATTTATGGATTTCTTGTACCAAAAAATGTATATACACATTTTTCCTGTCATAATACTTATCTAGAGACTCTGTGACTAAAGCTTCTGACAGAATAATATGGCAAAACATTCAGCAACCAACTCCCCACTCATTTTGAAAAAGAAATTCAAACAACCTAGGCCTGAACCATCTTCTGCTCACTCGGACTCAGATGTACCCTTTAAGGCTTCACAAATGCCTGCAGTATGTTCGACCTTTTCTCAGGCTCCCACTAGCACAACTCTGACAACAAATGTGTCTTCTTACCTCTAACACTTCCAGAATAGGTTTCTCCCTTCTATTCTACCTCTGTCCTATGTTATCCAGTCCCCCCTCTTCCTTTTTCTTTTTCTCTGCTTGTAAATATGCTGCATGTCATAACACTTCCAGTAACCCCCTCACCCTTTCCCTTTGTTCTTAACATCTAGTATACTTACTAGTGTATATCTATCATACGAACTCTATGCTAAATCTAATACTAAGTCTAACATTTCCACACCAGGCCTCTCTCTCCCATTCTATCTCTATTCTTCTTCACCCAATTCCCCTTCATCCTTTTTTTCCCTTTCTTTCTGTACATTATGCTACCTGTCATAACACTTCCAGTATCCCTCATTTACCCTGTCCTTTGTGTACTTAACGTTAAGTATGTTTACTTATTTATGTCTGTAATGAGATTTTTGTGCCAATTACATTGTACAAGTTTTATTATCAGAATTATGTCTGTCAGCTTCTAACCTCTTGCTGTATAGATATTTCTTATCTGGTCTCCCTCCACTTTACAAACTTTCTATTCTTTCCTTCCCAAATTGCATATTACTCAATTTATTAGTTAATCTGTTATAGGTATTATGTTCCTTGCTACTACTTTTTCAACTGTTAGCAATTATTGTATCAAGTATGTATTTATTATCTTACATATGCTTGTATTGGTAAATAATGTAACCTTTTTCTCTCCTCTGTGACAGTTCTCCATTTAAAAAGATGCTTTATTGTAAAAAAAAAAAAAATCATGTATAAATTCTTTGTATGGAGCTTCCCGAGTCTCCACTGAAAATGTGTCATTGGCTCAGTCTCACAATCCTGGTAAACAAACATAAAATAAAGAAAGAAAGAGAAAATATCTGACTCTCTCACATCTGATAGACTGACCTTAATGATATGGTGGAGAAGGGGGTACCTAAACTTCTAATTTCAGAAGGACTGAGGGCATCCCTCAAATACTGGTTCAGGAAGAGGTGCATGGGTCTTTGAAGTACACTAAGGGATGGATCCTGTACAGTTTCTTAAAGCGGACATCACTCCCTAGAAGAATAAGAAGCAGAAGATGAAAAATGTTTTTACTTTTCTGATGTCTCAGGAAAAGTAATTGAAGGAATTCTCTGAATGTCTATTGAAGGCCATTTTGGCTCTCAAACCACCTTCTTTTCTTTCCTCTTCTCCTGCTCCATCTATCCTGTAGAAGAGACAATATGAGTCCTCTTTTGATGAGGATGAGGCAGATTTTGATTTGGATGAACATTCACTGGCCTACTTATCCCAGATTCGCCACCAGGCCAATAATGATGAGGATACTTTATCACCTGATTCACCTGTTGAAGTCTCCTTTGGGGAGACCATCACTAAGATGATGTAGCATTCTGAGTGGGAAACCAGACAAATATCTGATTTTCAGAACAAATATTGCAATGTATTAGAGGTTGACACTGCTACGTTTCACCTGTCCCTCCAGTTCTGGAGGCTTTTCTAAATGCTTTTGCATCCACTTCTACTGTATGCAACTCTCGACCTCTAGTGCCTAAGAGACCTGATAGCTTCTTAAAGGTACCTGAAGACCTAAACTACTTATATAAAAACACTCTGCCCCTGCTTTTTCTATTTCCACATGCATGACATGTAAAATTTACCTGCTGCTAAAGCCCTACCCTCAGGCAAATATAGTAGGGTAATGGACAGATCTGGAAAGATGGGTTACATTTCTTTGATCTTGACCTACAGAGCTGTGAATTACCAAACACGGATGACCAAATAATTATGTTGTCTGTTCTGAGTGATTTGAATAAAACCCTGTCTTCTCTTGAACTGTCTGAAATTAAACAGCAGGCTATTTTGATGGTGGGTCAAGCTAGTCAGGTAGCAAAGCATAGTATTAAGCTTAGGTATATTTCAATGGAAACTTCATCCATATATGCTGCTGCTGGATCTGTCATCAGAAGATTTGCTTTGCTTCATTCCCAGTCCCTAGCTAAGGATATTAAAGCTAAATTCTTAGAGTCATCTCATAACAGGGATCTGTTATTTAGTCCTGAGGCTGCCAACTTGTTTAAATCCTTGCAAGAACAAGATAAACTAATGCAAGATTTCTAACAAATCTTACTTCTGTTCCCAGGTGTCAGAGGAACTACCTGGCTAAACCCGCATCCTTTTCAGCAGGGACGCTAGATCTGCACAGAAGGGCAGGAAAATGGCTAGAAGGAGATTTCAGGATAAATCTACCAGATACTCCAGTTCTCAGAAGCCTCCCTTTACAGACAAATCAGCCTATTTTTTAACATCTCCAGTTCCCCCTTGGTCCATCGCTCCTTCTGACAAAAAGACTGACATAATTCCTTTCTGCTTGGCAGCTCATAGCTAAAGACAAATGGCTCTTGTCCATTATTCAATAAGGTTACAAAATAACATGGAAGGGGAGTCCACTTTTCAAAGATATGCCACTGCCACTCCCAACCGGGTACGATTTTTGTCTTGTTTATCATACTTCAGTTCTCTGCTTTACCATTTGAGTTATCTACAGCCCCCAGGGTCTTCACAAAATGCTTAGCCTTGGCTATTGCCTTTTGCAGAACTCATGGAATCCAAATATTCCCATACGTCAACAGTCTGCTACTAAAGACATCTTCTTATAGGAAATGCTGTTACAGCACCTCAGCTAAACTATCTCCCTCCTACAGAGTCTGTTGTTCATGATACATTTGAAAACGTTGATGTTGAATCCTACCCAGAGTTGTTTTTTACTGAGCTGCAGGCTAAACACATGCCTTATGCTGTCCTTCCTATCACAAAAAAAGATCCAGACCCTCTCTGTGTACTTTCATTCCCTTCTGGACCTTCAGTCCTGTTTTGCAAGGGAAATTCTCAGGGCCTATGGGTTCATAACATTGTCCATTCCCATGGTTCCTTTTGCAAGATTGCATTTGAGAAAGATCCAGTGATACCTAAAATCTGTGATCTCAGCATTGCCACCCCCCGGACACTCAGATTCCACTTCTCCCCTTTCTGTAGAAAGAATTTCAGTGGTGGATATCACAGGTAAAGCTCAGTGCAGACCTTCCTTTTAAGCTGGTGGTTCTTTCACAGGAGCTGCACAGATGCCTCAGACATAGTTTAGGGGAATGGGCAGGCTCTCTTAGGGGCAATGGACATCAAATCAAAGGGCAGAACACATCAACATGAAGAAAATGAGGGCACTAATTCAGGCCCTGCAAATCTTTTCCACTCATGCACTGCAGGACTCCTCAGGGTCTTTGCACACAACGCACCAGTTATGTGGTATATAAACAAGCAGGGGGAACCAAATCATATCAACTAAGCAGACTGGCTTTTTTTTGTCTTGGGGAACAGGCTATGAAAGTAAACCTGTCCATCCAAGCAGTTTAAATTACATCCCAGGACAATGTCCTGGTGGATTTTCTAAGCAAATTAAGGGAAGAACATCATAAATGGGTATTGAACAAGGAGGTCTTCATAGGCACAGTCCACAAATGGGATATTCCTCAGATAGATCTATTTGCCTCCATTCAGAGCAAGCAGCTCTAGCTGATTTGCTCCAAGACTCCTTGCTGTCAGGCCTGAAGGATGGAATCTGTCTTGTCCTTGGTAAGGGAGGTTTCTTTATGCCTTCCTCCCTCTGCCAGTAATCTCAGGGGTCTTGTTAAAGATCCTGGGGACAAGCCAGAAATCTTGCTGGTGACTCCCCTTTGGCCCAGATAGCATTGGTTCCGCCTTCTAGTCAGGGGTCATCACCGCAAATTACCCTACAGAGTGGGCTTGCAGACACAACACAAGGGCTCTTTACTTCAGCTTGGGATAAATATGACTAGTCTTGTAAGGATTCTAGGGCCATTAGGCTAGTAACCTTCTATGAACCTATGAATCCAAACATCCCATCTCTCAGCCTGTCAGTGTTGATGATAGGATTCTCGTCACTTTCACACACCAGTTTCCTGAGGCTGTGGTACAGGTTCTTCAGGGGGCAGTGAAACGTACCACTGGAAAGTCTTGTATATACAGGTGAAAAAGATTTTCTGTCTGATGTCATGCTAACAAGCAGAACCCTACCCAAACAAGGGCTCTGACTATTCACTCTTGTTTGTGGGAGGTATTAAGATCCGGGGCTTGAGATAAAGCAGTTTCACAAGGGCATCGTTCACTTGAACCCACCTAGGAAAGCTACTCCTCCTTCATGGGACCTAAACTTTGTCTTGGAAAAACCTTACTGAACCACCTTTTTAAAGCAGTGGCTTACACTTCTCTCAAATTCTGTACATGGAAAACCATTCTACTAGTGGCCCTTGTCTGCTGGAAGAGTTTCTGAGTTTTAAATCTTTGTGGCTTCTCCTTACTTTTCATAAGGACAAAGTTTTCTTTGAGGGATGACCCAGACTTTATTCCTAAGGTCGTCAATGAGTTGTCCCTCAACCAGACCATTAATCTTTACATCTTCGTCTCTAACGCCCAGAACAAGGGTGAATGAATCCATCAGTCTTTGGTTGACCACAAGTAGCTCAGATTCTATTTGGATTGGGCAACCTGATCTCTCAAAAAAACTCTTGCTAAATGGATTTCTAAATCCTACCTTCTCGAGTTAACGCCCATTCCACTAGAGTGGTTGCCTCGTCTGGAGCCTTTTACAAAGGAATTGATTCCAGAGCTATTCTAGAAGCAGTCACTTTGTCTTCAGTGCACAGTTTCACTAAACATTGTGGGATAGATGTCTTCTCATGATCCAGAGCCTCCTTTGCCAGATCTTTTCTGTCTGGATTAATCGACAGTTCCCTTATGCCTGATCCATCCATCCTTACTAAATATTAAGCTTTGGGAGTCAGCAAACAGTTTGGAATACTACAACAGTGATATAAGGAAGGACATAGTGCAGTTGTATAAGAACTTACCATAAAAGTAAGTGTTCAAATGACCACTGTTTCAGTATTCCTTCCCACCTTACCTCCCACCCCCTTTTTTCCTGTCTATGTATTGTCCACTGTTTTCTTATGGACTGAGCGGGTGCCATTATCTGCCTTCTCTCATCTTAGCTGACCTTTTACCTGTTGTGTTACTTTCTGCAGGTTTCTCCTGGTCACCAAGCTTTGATCTCGTGCTCTTACATCTGGTTATGTACCCTTATGCCTAAGGGCTTAAATCATATGTTGGACATATTGCTCTATAGATGGTTTTGGCTTTAGTACCCCAGCTGAATGTCCAGGTTATTTGATGAGATTACCCAACAATTTGGAGTACCGCAGCAGTGATCAGTAGGAGATCTATTGTTATGGTGAGTACTTACACAACTGTAATTATTGAAAAGCATATTTATCTTTAACTGACAGTACTGGAGAGTTTTTCGATCCATCCATATCTCTCTTTTTCCCATTTTTGCGTATGGGGTCAGGGTATCACATCAACCATGACCATTATGTAGAGCTAATATTCACAATGCCAGGTGGAGAGGTTGTTTACTGAAAAACATAATTTATATATATATATATATATATTTAGATGACAGGCACATATTTAGTGAGAAGATTTTTATTTGCTATTAAGCTTCTACTTTTAAACTGTGGGCTCCCCTGTTCAGTGATCGTATTTAATTATTTAAAGTGAATGTCTGTAGACAACAGGAAGCAGGTGCTTATTGCATTGCCTATTTTGTAAACCAAAGGACAGTGCTTTGGTTTGGTCTGCTGACTTTGTTTGCTCTAAGCACTTAGGAAAAATAAGATCTTGTTTTATAAGGAGAGCTTAACACATTTCCCCTTCAGATTTTTTACTTAGTTATGGTATTATGCTGTTGGGGTCATTTGAGTTAATAAAATCTTTGTTTATATTGTAATGGTGTGATTTAGAAGCTTGTGAAATTAAATACTAATTATGTATATTTGTTGTGTAATATTTCTATTATCATATATTATTTTGTTAAAATTTTCAATAAAAATAATTGGAAAAAAAAAGAAATTAATTGATTTACTTTGTATTTGAATGATTCAACATGACATAAATAATAAAACAAAGAGATGGAAGATTACTCAATAAAAAATATTCACTTGCTTCACAATATGCAAATGAGTTGAAGGCATTTGCAATCTTTTGCTACCCTTTAAGATTTTTAAAGCACTTTATGAAGAGATTCATAGATAAAAATCAGTTTTGCCACTAGCAGAAAGCATCTACCGATTTTTTAATACATATATACATGTATCCTCTTGCATTGGACTTAGATTAAGAAAATCTCAAACAAGATGGTTTAAGGTTGCTTGATTTGAAGAGATACTTTAGATACTTTAAAGCTGCACAATTAAGTCAGATATACAGAACACAAGCAGAAGGTTGCAAATCAAGCTACACAGTTAAGGCTGGTAAACAGAACACAAGCAGAAGGTTGCAAATCAAGCTACACAGGTAAGGCTGGTATACAGAACACAAGCAGAAGGTTGCAAATCAAGCTACACAACTAAGGCTGGTATACGGAACACAAGCAGAAGGTTGCAAATCAAAGTGGAAAGGAATGATGATGAAACAGGGAGAGTTCAATAAATAAGGGGGATTTTAAATCTGTGTCATCAGGGAGACTAACAATAACCATACAGAATATTGTATTTATAAAGTAGCAGAAAGCATTGTAAGAATTTAGCCAGTTCTAGATTGGAGAAGGGAGTTGCATGGGATGGCAAGGAGAATGGATTTTTTTTAAACATTTGAACTTTATTAAATACAAATTTTCATCATAACCAATACAATCTAATCTTCATACATGAAGCATTTATTTATTTATTTCCAGTTTGATTACCAGGGAAGTCCACTGGGCCCAAAGGATCCATTTTCAGTAGAGGCCTGGGGAGAAAAGCTCCAGGAAACATAACACAGTACAGATATAATAGATAACAGAGATACAAAGTATAGGACTTACAGATAGATACATTGTATAGGACAGTTTACAAAGTCTGTACAGAGTCGCACATAGTTTACAAAGTCTGTACAGAGTCACACAGTCAAACAAAATAGCTTATAGTTGTTCAATGGGTAATAAAGATACATTTATGCAAACATTCTAAGAAACACACCTTTAAAAATAAAGGTAGAAACACTTTGCATGAACTCATTTAAAGTAAGATGCCATTTACAATATTTACACAGTTATGTTGTATGATTAGTAGCTCTTGGAAATTGTAGAGAGTATAGACATACTCAAGGTGAAGTAACTATGGGAGAATACTAGAGAGGTTAGAAACCTGTAAGAAAGTATCCTGGGGGCAAATATTTAGTTGGATTTAGGTAGGGTGAAAGCAGGTACATTTCCATTTAGAGGAGAGGTATTTGAAAAGCTGGGATTTAAAGTTCTCTGAGTTTGGTGTAGTTCTAAGAGTTGAAGGAAAGGAATTCCATTTCTTTCCTAAGGAGAAAGAGAGGAGAAGTTGGCCAGGAGGACATTTGGGCCTATGTATAGCAATTAAGTTTTGATGTTCAGATCTGAGCGTTCTGCTGGGGGTGTAAGGGTGAAGGATATTTGCTAGAGCAGGACATTTAGTAGGGTGGAATATAAGTCTGTGCGCAGTGGTATGTTGGAGGTAGTTTAGGTAGTTTGGGAGTTCAAGCCAATTCAGAGATTGTAGGGTAAGGCAGTGATGGGTGGAATTTCTGGATCTGGTGGCAAATTTAGAGATTTTATTATAGCAGTTTTCTAGTTTGGAGGAGGCATATTAAACATACAAGTAAATATCACTCATCCATAATTCACAGAAGTAAAGAAACATTTTAAAGCAGTCAGTCTAAGTGTAGTAATAATACAATAGAGATAGGAAATGGAAAGTGGACAGAAATCTCCAAGCATTGTATAATAATTTTTACAGTAATTTATTTATCCCAACATTTCATACAACTGTCTTACTGCTTGGCTTTGATCTCTGTCAGTGTTTCCTTCCTTTCTTTTAATGGCACCCCTGCAGTTAAGTTCAATCATTTAAACTTCCTCTGTTACGTGAGTCAAAAGTGCCCATTTATCCCTGCAAGGTTTACTTGATTTATTTCTTCCCTGTTCTCTTCTTCATGTTGAGGTATACAGTAATATTTCCATTCCTCATCAACTTTTTAGCTACTAATAAAATTAGATTTCTTAATGCTGTCTCATCATAATTTTGTGTTTTCTTGCTTCCTATCTAATTTAATAGCGTGTTTAAGCTGACACTCTCTGTGCATTGTTTTACTCATTAATGAATGTAAATCCACCATAAATTGGTGTAGTTTTTGGCAAGAGTAGTAGATAAGGTCCCTGCTTGGGTCTGTATTACAACGTCAAACTCACATGAGTTCGAACGTTGTAATATTGAACCCAAAAGTCTGAAATACGAAAATAGTGAAGCCACGGCACGCCAACTTTCGGGGCTTTGCTATTTCCTTCACTGTGGTGTGATCTTGGAGTTGGTATATTTAAGTAGTTTGTTTAAACTGTAAGTTTTATTTATTTTTTTTTTTCTTGTTACGGAACAGTGATTTTTTTTTCTTGGGAAAACGCCTGTGTACATATTATTAATTTTCCTTGGGTACATAAATACTTGTGTAAACATTTACAACCAGATATTTTTTAACTTCCTTGACTTTGTTGCAGTTTTTAAGCTAGATAAATTTCTATATATTCTTCATTTGAACATTGTATTCCCAGATTATGCTTCCAGTCCTGTTTATATTTGAGAATCTTGTATTCTTCTCTTTCAAGAAGACCTCTTTATAATCTAATAGATAATCTTTTATTACAATCATTTCCTCGTCTTGCTTCAGCTGGCAGCCTGAATATTTCAGGTAAACACAAATCCACCTACTGTAGAGCCCTTCTGCTTTTTATGCATGAATAGTACAAATCTGTATATTAAGTGTTCACTTTCTCTAAAACCAAAATTCCATTTCATCTGGCTCCAGTCCAGCAGCTCCTCTCCTATTCTTAATTGCTGCCAGTAGGTCAGATCACATCACCTTTTGAACTAACCCTTGGCCGTGGGATTAATTTTTCATTCTTTTCATCTAAGCCTTGTGGAAGTAACTCCAATTTCCATTTCCAAAATGTCTGCAATCCAGTACCATTTGAGTTAGATTGCAGTTCTCTATTAGAACTTTCTTCCCACCTAACACTCCCATATTACAGTCAAATGTTTATTTTTATAATTCTATGTGATAATTATCATTCTACAACAAGTAAACTAATTTCATCTGAGTCAGTTTAAAATAGGCTTGCAGAATAGGGTCGAGCAGACCTCCATTCTCTTTCAAAAATAGTCTCCTCTTATACATGAAATTGTGTAATCTCTATGTCTCTCCACTATGGTCCAGAAATTTTCCCTCCAACTCATATAAAAAGACTTGTGCTCCATATATTATCGCAGGAGTCATCACAGGAGTCACACGCAATGCTTGATTTTTTTTGTTTATGTCTAAAGATGGCATTTCCCAATTTTAGACGTTTCAGAATTTTGTTTTATTTCCTTCCATGTTTCCTTTGGTGCGTATTGTCCTTTTTTGTCAATCAGATCCCTAAGTATTTCATTTTAAAATGACCCTATAAGTAAGAAAATTGTTGTATCAAATTGAAATTGGGATTATAGTTTATTGAAATGGTTTAGCTTTTTGTTCATTAACCTTATATCCTGATATAATGACAAAGTCCTATAATATTAAGAAGAGGTCCTGAAGTCCCCTGCTTAGACTGAATGAATATACAATTATATTGTCTGAAAATAATGCTTATTTTTCTTACTTATTATTCCATAGAAAATCATGTGTGTTGCTTTGACTTCTGAGCCAGAGCTTCCATGTAAAGCATGAACAGTAATTGGGATAATGGGCACACCTGCCTAGTCCCACCTCTTAGTTTAATGGATTGTGTGAGGATGCCTTTTATTTTTAGTTTTACTTCAGACCCCAAGTAAAGTTGTGTTAACACCTTTATGAGACCATCTGAAAAACAAATTTCTGTAGCCCTTGTCACATAAATTTCCACTGTACACTGCCAAGTGTCTTTTCCGCATCAAGACTCACCAACAAAAGGTTTATACTCTTTCAATTGTTTGCCTTCCTGATGTAAAGCCACATTGACCTAAGTTTATCTCTCCGAGCCTGCGACACCTTTCCTACTCTGTCTGCTAAGATTGATAAAAGATTTTATAATCATGGTTGAGTAAAAAATGGTCTATAAGATGTAACACTTGTGATGATCAACATTCTTTTCTAGGACGTAGGAATAATTTTCTCTGAAAGTACCTTTTAAAAGTGGGTTGTCCATATTGTAGATAATTTCTTGACCCTTTCTTCCTACAATTCTATTAGGTGCCCTGCTATTCCTTGTGATTTACCACTCGTTTGATTACTCTATAATTTTAACCTCTTCCTGAGCAATGGTTTTTATCAGATGTTCTACATCTTTCCATATTAAGTTTGTCAAGGTTAAACCTGGTAAATTCTTCTTCTTTTCCCATTTCTCTATTTCTTCTTTTTGCCTTTACTGATAAAAAGTTGCATAGACTATTTACTGTCTGTTGAGGATCATTATAGACATTCTGAATTATCATCATTCATACTGATTATCCCTCTTTCTGCATTTTGATGCTTCAACTTACTTACTGGTTCACATATCTCTGCCAGATATTCATTATTTTTTTCCAAATCATTTATTTCCTTTTTATGAGACTGAGTCTCAAAACATCTTTTTTGCTTTGAGTATTTAATTGTTGTCTTTATATGTTTTATGTGTGTCCTATTCATATTCTGTCTCTCTCTCTCTCTTGAAATCTCTCTCTTAACTCTTCCTTCAGGTTTCCAAAGCTGATATAGAGGTTTTATTCCTGTTCTTCTGTATTGACTGTTCAGTAGTGTTTCAGAGAATTTAGACAGTAATTTAGGAATCTGAAGTATTTTGTATGATGATCAAGTTATCAGGAATGAGTTAGAGGCTCACAGCTGCATGATATGATAGAGTAAGTGAGTGGGTTTTGACGTCTTTCATTAAGTAAGCATGCTCCTGAGTTATATAAAGTCTGTTCAGTCTGACTCACACTTCATGGCTATGAGAGTAGAAATCAAAGCCCATAATACTTGAGTTTAAACTGGCAAAATCCATAATTTCAAATATTCTAAGCTAACTATTTAAGAATCTTCCCTCCTGTCTAATTCTGTGCCTTATAGGTCAGTTGTCAACATCGTCCATCTGTGTTACTGTATTACCATCCCCAGCCATTATTAGCAAACTCTGATGGAAACCCATTCACTCATTTAACATGTTATTTAAATCCTTTTCATTTTTGAGGCAGCGTAAACACCAACGTTTTTTTTCAATAAACATCTTTATTTTATTATCACGTATGACATAGGCAATCTTACATTTATATAAACGAAAAACAAACAACATTGACACTACTTTAGTTGCAAACATTATATATCACTTAGAATCTATCCAGTCATTCAGTTAAGCATTATATGGCTCATTCAAATCCTGCCTCTTAAACCTCGTTCCTTCTCTGCATATATTGTTCCCACAATTCCCATTTCTTTCTTTGTAGTTTGCTCTGTCCCTGTTCTAGAGATCCCAATTCCAGTTGTTTTATCTCTGTTACTATATTCACTACTTCTAGTAAAGTTGGTCTAGACTTTGATTTCTATTGTCAAGTAATTGTTTTTTGGCAGCCACCATAATTAGACTCAGCAAGGCTTTAGTATGTCAGCATTTGTCAAAGTTATTCTTTTTCCTTGCAACAAGCCCCTAACTGCTACAAGTCTCTGTTTGGGAAATCCCTTCTCATCTTGTACTTCTAGAGGGTGTCGCCTTTCAAAGAGAATCCCTATTTACCTGCTCCTTCCCATCTGAAACTCCACTGTAAATCCCTACTTAAACTCTTTTTTCTTATCATTTAGTGTTCTGTTTTATTTAGGTGGGTCTTTTGTAACATAATAATTTGCAATTTAATGAGTCTAAGTGCCAAGGCTTTCTATACCTTTGTTCTGTCTATTAAATCATTAATGTTCCATAAGTATGTCTTAAGACTCCGTTATTGAAAAGTTATTACTTAGCCTTTTACAAGACTCTTTACATTTTGTTTAAAATACTCTTGATATGTTCACTGTCCACGTATTCCATTTTTTCAGTTCCCTTTGTTTGAGCCACCTTTTCTTAGTAAAAGAAAACCATTTTTAAGCTACAGTTTCATAATAAAAATAAATCAATCTATTTTTTTAATTATGTACACTTTGGACAATTCTTCCTTTCCATTTGCTTGAGTTTTACTTATCTTAGCTCTTTCTCTTACCTTTTCACATAATATTTTTTTTCCTCTAATTCTGCATTTGTTTCCCCACCCCAGTCCACTCCTGACAATCAAAACAACTTCTTTCTAAATGCTTCCTTCATGTAATTTCTCCACTAAGGACAAGGTGTTTATAATTTTCCTTGCCCCTTGGACCAAACTGTGACCATTAAAGTATTTCATAGAGATTCTCATACCAGTTGGGTAGACTTCTTTCTAAGAATTAGCTGCATCTCAAATGCTTCTTCCTAAACTAATTTATTGTAGACTCTCGGTTTGTAAACTATTCTTAGAAAGTACAAGTTCCCTTAATGAATGTTGACCACTGAGAATTCCCCTGTTGCATCAGTCAGAAGACAAAGTTTTCCCACTAGGCTCGCCCTTCACCTAAACACACCCCCTTTTGGAGTGTCGACAGAGCAAATCAGTATGGCAGCTATTAGTGAACAAATATCCTCCTGTTTTTTTTTTTCTTTTTAAATAGCTGCTTTGATTTTTATCTGCAGTAGACTGTTCTACTAAGAGCAGACTATAGGGAATAGTAAAAACAGCTTACACAGTAAAGAAGACTCACTTATTTCAGGAATGATTGTTTTGGCATTGGCATTTTCTATTTAAGTTTACTTACTGTCCATTATACTTCATAGAATTAAGGTAAATGCTGCACAGCAATCACAGACATTACAGTTCTTACCACACTCTCTCTCTAAATGTAGTACCAGCACTTTAATCACTTCTACGGAGTTCAGAATCATATTGCTTGTCTTCAGGTTTTCTATGCAAGACTAGGAATGGCCTCATGGGAGCCTCACCTTTCTGATGTCTGTCTTTCTTCTTTCCTCCATATTGGGCTGATGCTTTTAGAGAATAACTTAATACAGGTCCCCTAGGTATGTTTCTAACTCAGCTGAAGCCTGCTGTGAGTTTGGAAAAGTCTTGGTTGTGGCCGGGAAAACTTTTTCTCGATGTTGCAGAATAGAGTAATTTAAACTTTATCACTGCAGGTCTACATTTCACGAAGATAGGAATAAACTTGGTTCTTTTTATTCTGGTACTGAATGAAAACGCACTGCTTACAAAAACCCTACTACCATCCTGTTTCCTCCACATTTTTGATAAAATATTTTTTAATGGAAATTGACACTTTAGTGTTACTGGCTTTGTCGGGGGGGGGGGTCTTCCTTCTCCTATGGCTTGCAGTGAAAACTCTTTGTGCTCTATCCAGAAGGATTTCTGATTCTTGCAAACCTTTCCATTCACATAATTGTTTCCTCGTAAAAGGCCATATAGTTCTTTCCTTCTTTTCCCTCCAGTACATTGTTGAAGCGTAAGTTTTCTCTCATGACACTATTTTCAATTTCTGCAAGCTTCTCCTTAACTTCTTATTGGAAAGTTGGTATTTATTTCCATTAATTAATTGGCATGGTCCGGCTAGGTCTTTTGGATCTCTGATATTGTGCCCTCATTGCTGTTCAGTGCCTCTTCCATACATTCTGGCCTTTTATCGTTTGACTTTACATAGTCTGATAAAGTTTCTCTCAGCTTAACTATTTCTTCATACCTTCTGTCCAGCTTTTCATTCAGTGAATACATTTCCATTCTCTTTCTCATTCTTCCTCCCTTATAACTGAATCAATTTTTTGTCCTGAATATTTTGATCTTCCTTCCTTTTCCATGTTAGCAGACATTCAGATAGGGTACCTAAAGGTATACAGAAATCCCCTTTTTTTAGTACTCAGTAGAAAATATTACCTGCTATACCAGGTGGATCCCAAACTATTCTGGAAGTCTGAGGGGTCTGGACTTTATTGAAGAAAATTAACAAAAGAACCAAGGTATTGGGAGTAAATAACAAGGGAGAGAAAAGGAATAGAGCAGGATGAGGCCAGACAGACATTTGAACTGCATGTCACTTGCCTTCCCTGCTGGGGTTGATAACAGAGTATAGGCTAAGAGGAAGGGGCAGGGGAGTGATAAGTGATAGCGGCTGAGTTATTAGTTGAGTCTAGAACAGAAGCTTCTGTTTAAAAAAAGGCAATTAGTAAAACATATAAATATGGGTTTATATCACATAGTCGAAGTTACGTAACTTTGAACACATAATGATCAAACCATTATGTTTGAAGTTACATAACAACAAAATAAAGTGTTGTAAGCCGGGGGGGCAAGCCCCGCTACTTAAATATACCAACTCCAAGATCACACCACATTGAAGTGAAAGGAAACCTCCACCTATGGAGAGTTCTATTCACATGCTCATACTTTTACAAATTCGAACATATGATCTCTACCATATGTGGTTCGAACTTGTAAAAGTTTGATGATGAACCATATAAATATTGCTTGTTAGCTATAAGAATCGCTTAGAATAGGTTAGAACATATTTGGAAAGGAAAACTGAAAGGCAGTATTCAAAGGAACAGTGGGAGGACATTTGTATATCTCCTAAGTGTGCAACAAAGTCTAGAAAATTTAAGATTTTTGTATGGTAGTGTTTTTTTAAGTATTTTATACCTCAGGCAGACTTAAGATAATGTTTCATGAGATGACTAGCAAATGGTGGAGGTGTGATAAAAAAGTCAAAAACATTCTAGCAACATGTTTTTTGGGAATGTAAATATTTGGCAGATTTTTAAAAAAAAATCAGCAGAGTACTTTGCCAAAAAAATGGGGAGACGTAATTGTAAATAAGGAAATGATTCTTTTGAGCTGTCATATATGAACTGAATTGCCTAGACATAGTGAGTTTATTGCTGTCAGATGCCAAAAAAGATATTAGCAGAAATTAGGAAATCAAAATCTAAACCAACCATGACTGAAGTACTGAGTATTATAAAGGAGATAAAAGAACTGGTGGTGGAATCTTTAGAAAAGGGAAGGAGCAAAGTGCGTAGAAATAAATGGAATCTGTGGTTCATAGGTTCATAGTTTGGTACTAGGCTATCGGCCCTAGGGCCTATACAAGCCTAGCCATAACAATTCCCTGGCTATTTCTTCCCACGCTATTTACTTCCTTGTACCCCTGTCTAGCAGGGCGACTGACGTGATCCCTGGGGTGAATTTCCTTTCTCCCATCCAATCATCAAGGTTCCTTTTGAAGAGGGCCAAAGAGGCGCTCTGCTTGACATGTATGGTCAGTCTCTTCCAGTCTGGGGTGTGTCTGGGTCAGGAACCTATCCCTCCAGCATGTTTTGTTTATTGTGATGACAAGGTTTAGATCCCTGGAGTGTGTGGCTCTGAGGGATTGGGATTTCTTTAAGTGTAGCATGTCCAACAGCTCTGGGTTTCACATGGCCTTGTGTGTTAAGCAGAGATCGCCTCGGGGTAGACAATACACGACAGAGTATAGCTGGAGTTTTTTAAGGCGGTCAGCATAGGGCATCTGCTTTAGGCCTGTGATTCTTTTAATGAGGTATTTCTGCGGTCTTTCCAGTTGTTGCAGATGTCTTGAGAGGTACATACCAAATGGGGCATTGTATTCTATAATGGGTCTAATGAGGGATGAGTACAGTGGGACAATGACCTCCTTTTTTCTGGATGAAAAGCACGTAGTGATGAGGTGTGCCACATAGAAGGATTTCCTGACTGTTGTGACAATGTGGTTATTGAAGGTGAGACCACTGTCCACCTGTGTCCCTAAGTCTCTTATCACACTTTCGGTGTTTAGTGTACTGCCACCTGTGTGGTAATTCATGGGTACATGTTTTTTTCCCAAAGGGGATAACTATACATTTCTTGGCATTGAGCTTAAGCCCATGGCTCTGGCACCAAGTATCTGTTTCTGTAAGGCCCTTTTGTAGAGTATCAACATCATTTGGGGATTCAGTAATGGCTCCCAGTTTGAAATCATCTGCGAACTTTGTTAGCCAGAGTCTCTTAGTGTTGGTCTATACTTCAGAGAAGTAGATGCCAAACAAGAGAGGTCCCAGGACTGAACCCTGAGGTACTCCACTTGTCACTTGTCTGGAGCTGGATTTGGAGTCAGCTACTTTTACAGTGTGGGTTCTGTCAGCCAGTTGCCATTCATCGAGAGATGTAGGGATTAATGCCCAGCTTAGTATGTCCTTAGAACAAGATATGCAGAATAATGTTCACGAAAAAGAGTAAAATTTAAGGTAAGGCAGGACTTGTGCAATTTATGTAATGGAATGAATGATAATTGTTAAAAAGAAAACATACATGTTTATTGAATGAAAATAATTAAAAATGTTTACAATAGTTTTCTCTTCTGTCCATGTATGTTGACCCATATCATTATTCAAAATCTATGAATTTAATAAAGGTGTTTAAAACTAAAAACATCTCACTAAAATTATATTTGAAGTAAAGGCTGATGTATTTAATCATTCTCATTCAGTTCAAGTTGACCTACTTTCCACCTTAGGTCAATTTAAAACTAGACTCAAACAACATTTGTCACTTAACTGGCTATGTCAATGTGTCAAGCCTGGCTAACTCTCTCTAGAATGTGTAAAAATCTGTTAACCAGTTTACTGTGTAATTTAATTTAATCCTGACTTGTGCTCAGGATTAACTGTAACCTGTGGAACTTGTTTAACTTGCTTACATATGTAATCTCTGTAAATAGTCTGTTTGTAATATGTAATGCTGGTATTATGTAATGCTGTATCTGCTTACCCTTGGAGCTTTTCTCCCTGGGCCTCCGCTGAAAATGGACATGCATCCAGTCGGACTATCCCAGTCAACAAATGTAAAATAAAATAAAATAAAAAAATAAAAGTGAACCAAAAAACTTCTGCCTTTCTCCATCTAAACAAGGCATGAAAGTAGCTCAGAGAAGGAATGTTTTGAGCCAAAGTGGTGAAAGGCATGCATTAAATTCTCAGGGGCACCATGTGTCAACCATAGTTAGGAAGCCGTTGTACCTGCCGAATTTAATTTCCAAAGGAATATCCTCTAGAGCAAAAGAAGCCATAATACTGTCTTCGTCATTCAGTAGGCTTATCAAGTACAAGAGCCCTTATTTCATGTTCTTCTCCAAACACCTCACCCAGCTTGAAGACCGCAAAGATTTTTATTAAGAACATCACAGGACTAAGCTCCTTAAGCTACCTGGATAGCTTGAGTAGTTTTTCATTATGTTCTGTCTTATGCAGACTCCAGTGTAGATAGCTCTGCTTAGCCTTCCATGCCATGAAAGACCCTCTCCTACCTCATCTCCTTCATCTCTGTAAAAATGGCTGTACCCCTAATATTCACACCAAGGATCTTGGTCTTCCTCACCATTTAAGTAGGACTTGTTGGTGCAATAGATATCTAATTTGACACATTCTTTACGTATGGAATAATCTTGCTTTGCATATCAAACAGTGTAACATCTTAACTGCTTGTAAAGGGTTATCATTTGTACTTTGCAACACCGCTGACAAAGACAGAAAAGTATGTGGTGGTTTTGCAGCGAGCATTTATTTTTCTAGCTGCGTGCCACTTGTAGCTTTTACTGCTTCAAGGTTCATGGCAAACATTTCTGTCAGAATTAGTATATTGTAGCTGCAGAACTGCTTATTCTACTGCTTATTTGCTCATCAGTGTTTTTAACATTTCTGATGGAGAAAAGGCAAGTGTGGCTTAAACAACCTAATGCCAACAGTGCAGTACTGAAAATTATCATCCTTTTAATTTCTCAAAAGGTTCTTTTCAGCTTTCAAACAACTTTGATTATTCAAAAATGAGAAAATTAAGAAAATAAAAGTCTTTGCATTATTTCCACTGGTGTTTCTGCAGAGTTTCCTTTCGACATGAAAGGACGTGGCTTCTCTCCTCTGCTTTACAGACCTGTCCCAAATGTCCAGACTCTGAATTAGAAGCCAGGATGGGTGCAGACAAGTATTGTATTTCAAAAGGCAGTAAATAGTACATTTTATATCTCACTCCGACCGTTCTTCCTTATGTTTCCTTGCGTGATCCTGAGCTTCTGTGTATAGAGCCAGCCTATTTTGTCCCAAAGTAACCATAGATGTTCTTGTTTCACTGTTGCAGTCATCACACTTGGGTTATCTGCCTGTAGTTAGCCCTCAGTCAGCCTGAATACCAGAGACTTAGTATTTCTGCGTCGGATGCTGTTGCTCTACGACTGACATCAGGTTGTCAGGGGTATAAAAACTGGCAGCCGACACCATTACATCAGTCTTTCTTGCCAAGGAGCCCGAAGCAGAAGCAGTTTGCATGAGTGCTGGTCGGCTGCTACCTGAGTTTTCATTTACGAATTGAATCATCCTGAAGTCTTCTAAAGCTAAGTACCCCGTTGGGGATCCTTTTTTCTTGCTCTAACTGTTGTCAGAAAAAGTTAACAATTGTCTTGTCTGTAGAAAGCAAATACCACACCGAGATTTCCATTCTTACTGCGTCACCTGTTTAGGCCCAGACCACGATGTACCTCGCTGTCAGTTTTGTGCCTTGTTCAACACCCAAACTATTAGTCGTCGGGCCCTTATTGTCGCTAAATACATTCGTTCTCGATTTCCGTATTCCGAAATGGCTTCTGTAAGCCATCCGATTGCTGATATTCCAAAAAAAGTAAGGATAAAGACAGAGACAGACCACACAGGTCCAAAACTGCCGACGACGCTTCTGTTAAGCCAGTTCACTGGTACTCAGTAGAGGCTTTCGCAGCCCCTGATGCCCACTTCAGTGGATTCACAGGCCTCTATCGAGACCCGTTCGGAGTCCAGTATGCTGCGAGACTCTTCTTCGACTATGTAACCTCCGGATGTCTCTACCTTGGATGAGTCCGGAGCTGCTGAGCAGGCACTGGCGTCTGAGGTAGTTCTTCGTACTACCGATGTTCGATACAAACCAAAGACTTCTTTCACGTCTTCAGTTCTGTCTAAAACTACCGAGTTTCTAAGGCCAAGAGTACGTGCTATGCCTAGAAAACCGATGACCAAAGCACATGCACCTGCTCCCTTGCCACAACATCAAATGCTTAAAATGGCAGAAGACCGTATTATACTGATTAGGGGAAGTCAGCCTTTCCCTGCTAAGAGAAAAAGAGACCTATCCTCAGCAGCTTCAACAGACCAAGAGTCCGACTCTGAGGTATCTGATTATGAAGACATGCCCTTATCCTCTTACGAGGATTCAGATGCAGAGGAATCCATTCCCTCTGCCTCTCCTCCAGAGGACTTTTCTTTTGGTGAAACCTTACATACTTTAAGAGAGCATTTCCATTGGGAATGCCAAGACTATCCTCAGTCCAAAAAGAGACTCAGAGAATTTCTAAATTTGCCACAACATAGGCCTTTAGCAATACTCCCAGTTCTGGAAGTTGTGGATGATGTCTTTATGGAATCCAGTCTTACTCCTGATACTTTACCCCCTGCTCCTAGGAAACCAGACAGGTACTACAGAATACCTGACTTTCACAAATTCCTTTTCAAAAATCCTACTGCTGACCCAGAGATCATCTCCCAGGGGCCTAAAGGTATCAAAGCAGCTACAGTTAAGAATTGCACCCCTTCGGATGGGGATTCCAGAGCTTTGGACAGATGGGGTAAGAAAGTATATACCTCTGCAACTCTAGCCATTAGGGCTTTGAATTGTCAGTTTCACATGCTGAAGTACCAACAACATATTATGGAACTTATTAAACAAAAAATAGCAACCTTTACAGACTATGCTGAAATTAAAGAATTGCAAGAGCTTATGCATTCTGCAAGCCAATTCAGCAGGCATACATTGCAGTGTGGCTTTGATGCCCTAGAAGCATCTTGCAGGGCAGCAGTCACTGGTTCTGTACTGAGAAGGCATGGCTGGCTTAAGGAGCAGACCTTGCCAGACCATGTCAAAGCAAAGTTATTAGATGCTCCTTTGAACAAGGACAATGTGTTTGGCACCAAAGTAGAAGACGTTCTTAAAAAGATGGAAGAAAAAGCTAAATGTATGCAGACAGTCAAAGAATCCTTACAAGTACAGCCTCCTAGATTCAGTAGGCATTGCCCCTCGAAACATTGGTCCTTTCCAGCCCCCTCAAGGCCACCTCAAACTAGACCCAGGGGAAACAGACCCCCCCCCAGACTACAGTCTCAGGGGATGCAGAGATCTAAGCAGTGGAGTGCCTCCACCTCTAAAGCAGGGAGTGCTAAGCCACCCCCTTATGGAAAGAATTCACAGTGACTTCTCTACTCCACTCCCACCGCTGCCCAACTGATTATGCCCCTAGGAGGAAAACTTGCCCTTCATGCAAAAAACTGGATGTCCATCACCAAAGACCGATGGGTCCTCAACATTGTATCCCAGGGGTACAAATTTTACTTCCACTCTCTGCCAACCCCAAAAGGGCTCCCAGACCTTCCTCCAAACCAGTGGGAAGAGGCACAAAACCAAGTACTATCCCTGCTATCAGGGCAATTCAACCTGTTCCTGCGGAACAGGTAGGTCAAGGATTGTATTCCAGACTTTTCCTGGTACCCAGAAAAGAGGGCTCTTGGCACCCAGTATCCTAGATCTTTCAATCCTCAACACCTTCCTGGTGGTACCAAAGTTCAAAATGCTCACCCTGCAGCAGCTTCTACCTATGCTAGCCAAAGATGCCTGGTTAGTCACCCTAGACTTAAAAGAAGCCTATCTGCACATCCCTATAAGGGAGTCGTGCAGGAAATATCTATGTTTCAGGGCCGGATCTATGCATTATCAGTTTTCTGCACTTCCCTTTTGCTTATCCACTGCTCCCAGAGTATTCACAAAATGTCTGGCTCCAGCCATTGCATACTGCATGCAGAGATATATCCAAATTTACCCTTACTTGGACTACTGCCTGATTCAGGCGAACAGTCAGGAAATGCTGTTGCAGCACGTGACAGTTGTAAAAAACCTTCTAACATCCCTGGGGTACACCATAAATGAAAAGAAATCAAAACTAGTCCTCAGTCAAAAAAGATTGTATTCCTATGAGCAAGTTGGACACAGCATCCCAGATGGCATTCCTCACTTCAGAAAAACAAGCCTATCTGACAGACTATTTTACTCAAATGGCCAACAGAACCCAACTATCCGCAAGGAAAATCCTGCAGGACTTAGGGTTCATGGCCTCGTGCATCCTACTAATTCCATATGCCAGACTGCATATGAGGAAACTTCAGTGGTACTTAAAAGTCATGGTGCCAACATTCTCAGGACCTGGAAACCAACATTTCTATCATACCCTGTCTAAAGACAGAGTTTCTTTGGTGGGCAGCAGCATGCAACCACAACAAGGGACTGCCCTTTACTCAACTCCACACTGCCCAGACCCTAACCATAGATGCATCAAACTGTGCCTGGGGAGCACACATGGACAGCAAGTACATTCAGGGCCACTGGAGCCCAAGTCAAATTCATCTGCACATCAACCAAAAAGAGATTCTAGCTGTGCAGCATGCTCTGAAAGCTTTCAGATCCCTATTCTCACCAGGACACCTGCTAATAAAAGCAGATAGCAACACAGTTATGTGGTACATCAACAAGCAGGGGGGAACCCACTCTTACCCACTCTGCAGGCTAGCCATAGCCCTGTGGAACATGACCTTGGACAAGCAAGTCCATCTGCAAGCTCAGTTCCTGCTAGGCAAACAAAACTCACTGGCAGACAACTTAAGCAGAAATCTCCTAGACCCACACGAGTGGCAATTAGAGCCCAGCACCTTCAACCTTCTGATTCAGAAATGGGGGACCCCAGAGGTGGATCCTTTGCCACCCCCTGCAACCACCAGCTCAGCAAATTCTGCACCAGGAATCCTCACAGCAGGGACTGGAAAGTGGATGCCCTATCTTTTCAGTGGGTAAATCTCTCAATCTATGCCTTTCCCCTCTCTGCCCCTTCTCTCAAGAGTATTACTCAAGATAAGATAGGACAGACCAAGGGCAATTCTGATTGCCCCGGACTGGCCACTCCAACACTGGTACCCACTCCTGCACAGCCTGTCACCATTGCCACCCTGGAACCTACACCAAAACCCAACCCTTTCTCTCTCAGCAGGGGGGACAGATTTTGCATCCGCAACCTCAAACCCTAAATCTTGCAGCCTGGCTTATTCCTTGAATTCTCCCCCGGTAACCCTAAGCAGGCAGGTGCTTGACATCATTCTTGAAGCCAGAAGACCCAGTACAAGAAAATTCTATGCTGAAAAGTGGAAAAGGTACTGCTCCTGGATCCAGTCTAAAGGAGATGACACTACTCTGCCCTCCCTGCCTCTAATCCTGGATTACTTAGCAGATCTACTCCACAAAGGCCTGTCCTTCTCCTCCATTAAGATACATGCCTCTGCCATTTCGGCTCATTACAACACTGAGCCACCTCTCTTCTCGCATCGTCTTATCAAACAGTTCCTGAGAGGGGCAAACAACTTAAGGCTGCCAAGGAGAGCACCTACCCCTGCTTGGGACCTTAACCTTGTACTGGAAAAGCTCACCCTTCCACCTTTAAACCTGCAGCATCAGCAGAGTTAAAATTCCTCTCTTGGAAAGCTGCCTTGTTTCTAGCCATCACTTCAGCTAGAAGAGTGTCTGAGCTACAAGCACTTATGGCTGTGGAACCCTTCATTATTTTCCATGCTGACAGGGTTTCCCTCAGGACTAACCCTTGCTTTATGCCTAAGGTGGTGTTCAGTGTGGCTCTCAATCAATCCGTCCATTTGCCAACCTTCTTCCCTAATCCTCAAAATAAAGGGGAAAGGATCCTGCACTCCTTGGACGTGCACAGACAGCTCAGATTCTACCTTGATAGGACTAAGCCCTTCAGGAAATCTGACCAGTTACTAGTCAGCTTTGCAACAGGGGCAGAGGGCAAGGCCATTGCAAAACAAACAATTTCCAAATGGATAGCACACTGCATCCATTTCTGCTACAAGCACCATGGGAAACCAACCCCTCAGGGGGTCAGAACACATTCCACTAGCGCAATGTTTACCTCTACAGCATTTCTCAGGGGAGTCCCTACCAGGGACATCCTGGAAGCTGCTACCTGGAGTTCTGTACACACCTTCACCAAGCATTACCATCTGCCTATCTTTTCCAAATCTAGGGCAGGTTTTGCAACGGCAGTCCTGCAAGGCATACTAGCTATCCCTAACTCTTCTTGACTGCCTCCACTCTTCTTCAGCTTTGGGAATCTACCCAAGTGTGATGCCTGTAACAGTGAAACACGAAGAACATGGTACACTTGTGTACACTTACCATAAATGTAGATGTTCGAGTGTATTCACTGTTGCAGTCCTGGTTTCCCTCCCTTCAGCTGCCTGGTTTCTCTCTCTCTCCTCTCTATGGCTATTACTCACCCCTTTCAGTGGTATTGGTATTTACTTTTTACTGGTGGTGTTTTCCCCCCCATAACTTAGCTCCCTGTTTGGGGGACTCCTGAAATTTGGGGCAAGAAAAACTGATGTAATGGTGCCGGCTGCCTGTTTTTATACCCCTGATGACCTGACATCAGTCCTGGAGCGACAGCATCCGACGCAGAAATACTAAGTCTCTGGTATTTGGGCCGAGTGAGGGCTACCTACAGGCAGATAACCCAAGTATGAAGACTGCAACAGTGAATACACTCGAACATCTACATTTATGGTAAGTGCACACAACTGTACTTTTTCCCTAAACAAAACATAGTCTGTAACAGTATCTGCCAGTTTATCTCCGGAAGATCTGATCTGTTATTCAGTATCAATGTGGAGTAATCCATTTCTGTTTTAAGTAAATGCACGTCACAGTTTGAGAGCTGTGATTCTAGTCTCCGGTAAAGATTTTTTTCTTCTAATTTTGTTAATTTGTTTTAGGAAGTTAGGAGGCCATCTAATAGGAAATCCTGAGTCAGCCAAAACAAGCTTTTTTATTGATAGGACTGTTGTTAGGGATTCATAGTTGTGTATCAATCTTAAAGCTATGGAGACCATTTTCTCCCTCGCCTTATTGCTTCATTTTTTACATCTATCCCAGTGCCCCTTGCTTCTCTTTTCTCTCCCAGATCTTTTCTCCAAGTAAATTGGGGCAGTCTGAATCTTAAGGGCATCCTGGGGAGGGGTCATACCAACAACTGCTTCTGCTGGGAGTGGATGATATTATGGCCTACCCTTGTTTCCATGTCCATCCCCTACATTTGTCAGCATACATCTGAGGGCTACACCTCTCTGTGGTTCACTCTATTCCTTAGGGAATGTCTTTGACAAATGCTCCCCCCACCTTGGGATGGGCATATACATCTCTTCCTGTCAGCCCCTCAGATTCCCAAGCCACTAACTGAAATTGGGTTTGCTTGGCTACAGTTACCTTTAGTTAGACAGTCAAGGAAACCATTGAGAAACTCAGCCATGTCATCCAGTATTGATGGGGGATTATTAGTGTCCCCTGTTGAGTGTCTTATCCCCAGATGTCCCAGATTGAAATCTTCAGTCACCCATCCAGTTATCCAGATTTGGTCCAAAGTGCACTGCTTGATATGCAAGGGAATCCAGCTCCAGAAGTGAGGGATATGTTGGATTAGGTACTTCTCAATGACAGCTGGTAATGTTACTGTGACAATATGAGTTTAGATCTGTAGAACAAGTGTTTGCTTTACCACTGTTTCTGTTTAGGTGAAGGAGGTTAAAGAGCGTGAGATTGTTCATTGCACTGAAAGCTAAACAGGGATCACCATTTATAGCATAGAAGGTTAAACAGAGATCACCCTTTAGGGGCATATATGAAATTGAGTAGGAGGATAGGGGTTTTAGTCTGTTAGAATAGCTAAGGGCACTAGGACCTGAGATCTTTTTGATAAAAAATGTTGATATGTCTTGAGTTGGATTAGGTGCTTAGTGAGGTTCATATAGATGGAGATATTACATTCAATGATGGCCATAATAAGGGAGGCATAAAGAGTGGATATAACTTCTATGGACTTTGAGGAGATATCATGAAGGATACAGTGTGCAAGGCAGAATATTTTAACTGTGAAAGAAATTTGGTGGTCAAAGAAGAGTTTGTTATCAACATAGGCATCCAAGTCCTTGATGATTGAATCAAATTGATGTAGATTGTTTTCTATATGGTACATGGTAGTGATTGTAGATTTACCAAAGGCAACTATATTGCATTTCTTAATGTTGAGGATAAGCCTAGGATTAATATAGCAAGAAAGAAAGAATAAAACTCCTAGTCACGAAACTATATAATTTAATTTAGCTTTTTTATTCACCATACAGGCAATTAATATACCAAGCATTTAGTTGTTCCAGCCCTTGCTAGAGAATTTGAGTGCAAGAATTACATTTGATAATTGCCCCCAGTTTGCAGTCGTCAGTAAACTTGATTAGCTATAGTCTAGTCCTTTGATACCAGATTTCACATCAGAGAACTGTATACCAGAAGAAGAGGGGGGGCACAGGACAAAGCCAAATGAGAGACCACTGGCAGTATTTTTCCTTTTAATAATTTAATGTGATCAACTCTGAGGTCACTGCACCTAAATGAAAAAGGATATTTCCATTTGCAGTAAATCCTAGTCTGAGTGCATGTCTTCACTTGTTTTTACTGTAATGTTTTCATTTCTGGCATTCACAGAGAGAGGCAGACCATAACTCCATTATAGAACATTCTAATTAGGGTACCTTTTCAGAGGTTCCTCCTCTGATGCTGTATGTAAGCCACAAGTGGTTATCTGTCCACACATGCAAGCCTGGTGGGGTATTAATCCAGAGGTGGTGATGTTATAGCAGGGGTCCCAGGTATGTTTGCTGAGGCCTCCAGCTGGTGTTTGGAATCATAGCTTGTTATGCTAGATAACCTGCTTAGGGATACTGAAATATGTAGTACAGTTATTATGAAAGGTATTTACAACAACAGCAGATGACCAAAATGTCCCTGTTTTCAGCAGAAATTTCCTCCAGCTGTCCCAATTGTTTACTTTTCTTCTTGTTTTGGCTTGTACATGTGCAAATGCAATACAGTATCTTCATGTATTTATTTATATTTGTTTGCCTGTGTAGTGCATTGATCTCAATGGACCATTTGCAGGCACAGCCCGAGTGAATAGGATCACATAAGAAATGAACAAAACAAATTTACAAATACAGGGATATGCTAAAAACATTTACAGATGCAAGTGTGCTACAGCATTTATTTCAGGAAGCACTTTAAAACATGGATGGAAAATGGAATTGTGCTTAGCAGAGCTTTTTGGATAGAAAAAATATATCATTGTATAGAGAGGTATGAAGACATTAGAAAAAGTGAGTGTGAATAATTCCATGAAAAGATACCACGAGGAGACAATAGAGAAATGGTAGGAGGCATAGAGAGGGAAGTGGAGGAGAAAGAAGAGGAAGGGTGAGAGATACACAGAGAAGAGAAGAGGGAGGTACAGTTGGTTCAGTAATAGGACTGCTTTCATGTAGATAAAAGGACATTAAGATTTTGCACTGAGATACTGGGATTAGTAAATGTTTTGAATTATGTTGTAATACAGTCTGCAACAAGAATTTTTTAAAGTTTTGTTTCCTTTCATCAGCACAGGTTAAGCAGACTTCACTGACACAGTCAGTGCATACTAATACATCTGACAGTGTGTCTGATGTAGTACATCAATCCAAAGTAGACTGCTGTATTTTTAGTGTTGTCTGTTCCGTAGAAAGCTGAAACATTGTTTTTCATAACTGCATGATAGGAAAATTAAAACACCAATACTTGAAAAGTTTTCTGAAGCGGTCTTAAGAGTGTTATACCAAGTACTTTTAACAGAGTTATTGTTTAAGATTACAGTAATAGTGTCAGAACAGTTGTATTTTTTTTTTCTGTGTGTGTGTGTGTGTGTGTGTGTGTGTGTATGTATATATATATATATATATATATATATATACACACACACACACATATATATATATATATATATATATATATATATATATATATATATATATGTATATATATCTATATATATATATATATATATATATATATACATGTACATATATACAGATTTATGCATATTTGCATGTAATACCCTTTATGGATACAACTGCATTTATGGTCAACATTTCAAGTACTTGCATAAGAAATGAAAGCAAAGGTTAGGAAGTCACTGATCACATACTGACCATTTAGTTTTTTTTGTTTGTTTTTTTTTTTTTGTATATGGCAAAGTTTCGTCTGAAAAGTTTCAAAGTAGTAGAAGAGAAAGCTGCTAACACATAAAATCCAAATAAGCAAAATATTCAATTAAGACTGACTGCCATTCCTTCCCTTTTGTTTTTCAAAGAAGCATGTGCTAAAGAAAAGAGGCAAAAGAGAGATGGAAGGAGGAGAGGTGGCCGAAAGAGCAAGCTTCACTCTAAACTGTTATTAACAGTCCAAGAGAAATGAAATAAAAGTTGTTTCAAATCATTTATTCCAGTAATAAGTGAAGTAAAACCCTGGCAAAAATGAGTAAGCAGTTATTTACTCATGCCGACTCACTAATGGCACGTTGTGTCTTCCCTCTTCCTGAGTTACTCCCAAATGCATAAATGGATTACAGAGAAATAAAAAAGTGGAATCAATATTTGTAGCTTTTGCAAAGCTGAAAATAGAAGGTCCCACACTCAGTATTAAAAAACTGTTTCAGGTTTAAAAGATATACAGTGTTAATCGAGCTATTTATAGTTAAGCAATGTTTAAAGTAATAATAGAAGTGTAAAGACTTCAGTATGGTGGCTGCCTGAATAGCTTCCCCAGCTTGGAAAATGAAAAATTGTAAACTATGTTTAAAAATATTCAGTTCCTGGTTAATATTCTTGTCATATGAGTGCCTTCAAGGATAAAACATGGTCGCTATAGATAAATATAAGTTTGCTATTAAGAGAAATTCATTATCTTATTCTTTTTGTCATAATGTTTTGGCTTCTAACATTTAAAGAATGTTTCTTCTTGTGTATCTTATTATTGATGTTCTACGTTTTTCACTGTTGCAGTCATCACATTTGAGTTATCCCTGCCAGGGTAGCCCTCAGCCGGCCCGAATACCAGAGGCTTTGTATTTCTGCATCAGTTGCTGTTGCTTCAGGACTGACGTCAGGTCGTCAGTAGTATAAAGTAAGGCAGCTGACGCCATTACATCAGTTCTTCTTGTCATGGAGCCCGAAGCAGAAGCAGTTCGCACGAGTGCCAGTCGGCTACTAACTGAGTTTCGTCTACCGAATTGAAGCTGAAGTCTTCTAAAGCTGAGTACCCCATTGGGGATCCGTTTTTCTTGCACAAACCGATGTCAGAAAAAGTTAACAATTGTCTTGCCTGTGGAAAGCAAATACCACACTGAGACTTTCATTCTTACTGCATCACTTGTTTAAGCCCAGACCACAATGTCCCCCGTTGTTGCTTCTGTGCTTTGTTCAATGCCAGAACTGTCCATCGTCAGGCTCTTATTGTACCTAGATATTTTTGCTGACAGTCCTCGAACACCGATATGGCTTTGGTAAGCCATCCGACAGCAGATCTTCCAAAAAAAGTAAAGATAAAGACAGAGACAGACTGCACAGGTCCAAACCTACCGATGATGATCCTGTTAAGCTAGTCATCAGTTCTCCAATCCTCAGTGAGGTGCTTTCGCAGCCCCTGATGCCCGCTTCTGTGGATTCGCAAGCCACTTCCGAGACCCTTTCAGAGTCCGATATGCCGTAAAACTCTTCTTCGACTAAGGATATCCACTTGATTAAGTGCTTTCTCCTTCCTTTACATAGGCTTCTTCAGAGTAATTTTGAACAAACAATTCCCTTCATTTAAAATACGTGCAAAAGTCACATGTAACCAGTCACAATTCTCCCCTAATACATATCATAGCTCTCAACCTTCCATCTCCAAAATGAGGAACACTCGCCTTCATAATGTGGAACAAGTGGGCAAAATGTGGAACACATACTAATGGCTTACTAACAACTTCAACTAGGAAGGTCATAGGATGGTTAAAATATGCTGGTTTTGCTTATAAAGAAGACCCTTTAATGAATTAATATGATTCATTTCTATTTACCATGGATTTCACTTAAAAAAATTCTTAACACTGAATGTGTGACAGACTCTTTGAATGTGGAAATTTGAGGAACGTTGAGGAACATGAACTTTTTAAGACCTCAAATGAGGTTCGTTCCTCGTAATGAGGTACACTTGAGAGGTATAATACATATTAATAATTCAACACTTAAAGTAACATAACGTGTAATATAATATAAAACACATTTTCCCAGTTGAAAAACTGTGTTTAAAACTTTTCAAACTTACTATACAAAAACCTTCCCCTAACTTTACTTGTTCCTATGTATTTTGTTGGACATTAAAAGCTGACTTTTATTATTCAGCCCTTAAATATGGTTAGCCCTTTTCTTTAAAATTGGCACCAAAGAAGTACTGCCATTCATGCCTGGCATTACTGCAGCATTCAGACTTAATTGGCATTTTGTTTCCCTTGCCTCTACTTCCAGGTTGACATCATTTTCCCTTTCATTTTTTTTACCCTATCAATAACAAAAAAGATAAATCTCTTAAAATTTGGGCACTTGGTACTGTGCGTATGTAAGGCATTATGTAGGTCCTTCTTCTTGATGGACCTGATGTGCTCTCCTATTCTGTCCCTCAACCTTCGTGGTGTCTTCCAGACATATAAAGAAGGGCATGACGTACACATGGCAAGGTACACCAAATTTTTGGGAGTTGCAATTACATCTCCCAGGACATTTCATGGAAAACCTATAGTGGCTATCTGTTACATAAGGTCCATTGTTAATAAATTTACAGTATCTACAACTGCCACATTTACTCATAACTGACCTGTGTCTTATGTTTGTACCTCTCCTTGTGGATCCCTCAATAATGTTCTTTATATTCTTACCCTGACTAAACACTATTTGTGGTTTATAGCCCAATGTTTCCTTTGTTCCTTGTTCAATACATTTGTGCCAACAGTCATTTAAAATCGTGTTAATAACAATAGATTGACTATTGTATCTCAGTACCATCACATCACCACCCTTCTCACTAACTGCTGCTTGCATTTGGCACCCAGTCATCCTCAATATCAGGATAAATACTGTATCCCTCTTGCTCATTACTTCCTGTTTGATTTTGACTAGTAACTTTAAAGGATAGCCCCTCAAAATAAACAATCCTATCAAATTGTACAATTCCTTCTCAAAGGCAGCGTCAATACTCACTAACCAAGACAGGCTCACCATCTGGCCCTTTATGATGCTCTTCATTTGATGGAAGGGATGAATATTCTTGAAATGAAGAAGACTGTTCGAATATATTTGTTTCCTAAAGATAGTACTGTTCAGTTCATCACTCCCATTACCCTTTATTAGTAAAATGTCCAAAAATTCCATTTCTCCTACTTTCCATTTATATGTAAATTTTAGGAAAGTTGTGGTGGAATTTAAGTATTCCACAAATCCCTCTGCTCCTTTCTCATCTCCCTCCCATACGATGGGTATGTCATCCAGGAACCGGTTGTAAGACTTTATTCTGTTCATATAAGGTGATTGGAAGATAAACTTCCTTTCCCATTCCAATAGTACCAGGTTGACATATACTGGGGCACATTTGGCTCCCATGGCCACTCCTGATACTTGATGAAACAATTCACCTTCAAATCCTACAAAATTATTTTTGAGAACCATCTCCAACATTTCTGTGAGAAATACAATGTTGTCCTTATCAATTTTATTACTTTTCATTAAACTTTCTTGAAACATTTCTAAACCCTCTATGTGAGGAATTACTGAAAATAAATTAATGACTTCAGTCGTAAGAAAGGAAGGAATAGTTGTTATCATTTCAAAAGCTTTTTAGTCTTTCTAGACAATGCCAAGAATCCCTCAGTTTATGTTTGGTCTCCTTGACAACCATATTGACCCCCTTATCCACCCATGCTGCCAAGGTCTCTGTCTTAGATCCAGTGGCTGCAGCTATCGGTCTAAAGGGTGGATCATGGGGGTCTTTGTGTGTCTTGGGAATACCGAACATCTGAGGGATCACTGGATTTTTCTCCGTCAAAAATTTCAGGACTAAATAATTAATAGAACCCTGAAACAAGGCATTTGATAGAAAATAATCTGCCCTAGAATAAGTCCTATTCACTTCATTAATTGAAACTCTGACATACGTGAATGGGTCATTAAGTATGTTAAACATCCTAGAGACATAATTCATTTGTGTCATTATCACCAACCCACCCCCTTTGTCAGGCTTCATGATCCTTTTATTTTTCTCATTAGCTGTGTCAGTGTTTTCCTTTCTTCATTAGTAAGCTTCTGAAAAACCACCTTTGCATTTGTAATCTCTTTCCTAAGTTCCTGCTCACACATTTTTTCAAACCTTAATGTTTCAGGATTGTTAGGAGGCATAAAAATACTTTTTCTGACCAAACTGTTGGTGGTTGCATTATTATTGTTTTGGTTACTGAAATACAATTAAGTTTAGTTGTCGTACATACAGTCTCATACTAATAAGCACATCAGCAATGTCAACCTTAAAATCAGGAACAAATGAAATTCCTTTACTCAGCAATTGAAAATGCACATACTGTTTTTCAATATTACTAAAATTGAAAATTGTGAAACCCTGTTTACACACAATTTTACAATCAGCATTGTTATCCTGAAACGTCCCTTCAAAAATTTCAAAGGCATCAGTAGAGTCATTGTCCAAACAAAATTCAAAGTCATTATGATTTGGAATAATTAGTTCCGTCCCCTCCTCCCCCCTCTCTGCTGCCAATTGTTGTATGGTCCGGAATTCTGTCTGTTCCAGGAATTTTTGCCAACCTGGTTATTAGCCATTCCAATCTCCTTAGGTCTGGTTCTAAAAAACACCCTTGCTCTTTGTCAGCCCTATTTGTATTTTCACCAGGTTCTCCCATGTTGTGACCCCTTTTATCATTCCTTTTGTCACTTCTTATTTCTTTCACTTTATTGTTTTTGTCACTTCTTATTTCTTTCACTTTATTGGTGTTCTCACTGTCTGTTTTACTGTTTACAGGAGTAAGCCTGGTTATTTTTATAATCGGCTATGTCCCTGTTGAGTTTGCGTTGTTTGGTCGCAACATTATTATTTACAAAAACTTCTATGTCTCCCAGCACTTTGTTATATGACTGATTGTACTGCTCAAAAAGTAAGTCATTAATTATGTTTTGATTTAATGTCATAATCTCCTTCTCCAACACATTCAACATGCTTTGATTATTTTGTATCATTTCCAGTATCTCCAGACCAGCTCTGTCCAAAACACTAACTAATTCACGGAATGCTGTAGAACCAGTTTGTATTCCGCATGGTAGTTTCCATAATCTTAAACCTTTCGGCACCTGCTTTAAGCCAAACGACTTGCTCAAAAACACATTATCTACTTGTAAAGCCCTGTATTTCTTACAAAGCCTCTCAAAATTGAATATCTGTTTTTTCAAACTGGGTAATTCACTTCTCTCTTCTCCATTTTCTTCAAACCTTACTTTCGGGACTCGAAACCAGTTCAGGATGTCACATCCCTTTGGTTGTGGATATTTGGTTACCATGGCATTCGCCTCATTCTCCAACCGAATCGGGGAATGAAGTATGAACAATTCAGCCTGACTATTCATCAGGGTATCTTCATTTCTGTTCAAGGATTTTCCTTGCCCAATTTATTCCACCTGCTTCTGCACCAAAGAGATCAACTTCCCCATAAGTGCCTCCATTGGTCTGCATGCCACAGTTTCTTTCCAAAACGCAGAAGGATCCCAAAACCAATAAAATATCACTTTGCCAAGCCAACAGGCCACCAACAATGAACAGAAGAAAAAATAAAAAAAGATCACTGCCACGAATAAAAACAAAATGCTGTTTAATACATCTACTCGATTAAGCACTTTCACCTTCCTTTACATAGGCTTTTTCAGAGTCATTTTGAACAAACAATTCCCTTCATTTGATACAGTGTTTATCCCAATATTGAGGATGATTGGATGCCAAATGCAAACAGCAGTTATTTAGAATGGTGGTGATGTGATGGTATTGAGATACAATAGTCAATCTATTGTTATTAACACGATTTTGAACGACTGTTGGCACAAATGTATTGAACAAGGAACAAAGGAAACATTGGGCTATAAACCACATAGTGTTATGTCGGGGTAAGAATACAAAGAACATTACTGTTTGACCCAGAAAGGAGAAGTACAAACATAAGATACGGGTCAGTTAGGAGTAAATGTGGCAGTTGTAGATATTGTAAATTTATTAACGATGGACCTGTAACAGTTAGCCACCATATGTTTTCTATGAAGTGTCCTGGGAGATGCAATTGCAACTCACAAAAATTGGTTTACCTTGCCACGTGTACGTCATGCCCAGCTTTTTATGTTGGGAAGACGAGACGTAGGTTGAGGGACAGAATAGGTGAGCACATCAGGTCCATCAAGAAGGACCTACATAATGCCTTATATACTCACAGTACCAAGTGCCCACATTTTAAGAGATTTATATTTTTTGTTATTGATAGGGTAAAAAAAATGAAAGGGGAGGTGATGTCAACCTGGAAGTAGAGGCAAAGGAAACAAAATGCCAGTTAAGGTTGAATACTGCAGTAATGCCAGGCTTGAATGACAGTATTTCTTTGGTGCCCATTTTAAAGCAAAGGGCTAACCATATTTAAGGGCTGAATAATAAAAGTCATATTTTAATGTACAACAAAATACATAGAAACAAGTAAAGTTAGGGGAAAGTTTTTGTATAGTAAGTTTGAAACGTTTTAAACACATAAGGTTTTTCAATTGGGAAAATGTGTTTTATATTATATTTACACGTTATGTTACTTTGTGTTGAATTATTAATATGTATTAGGGGAGAATTGGGATTGGTTACATGTGACTTTTGCACATATTTTAAATAAAGGGAATTGTTTGTTCAAAATGACTCTGAAGAAGCCTATGTAAAGGAAGGTGAAAGTGCTTAGCTGAGTGGATGTATTAAACAGTGTTAAGTTTTTATTCATGGCAGTGATCTTTTTTTTTTTTTTTTTTTTTTTTTTTTATTCTGTTCTGTTTAGATCTTCCACAGAACAGACACTTGGCCATCCCCCAGTCATGGATGTTGTGGAGGATGTTTTCCTGGAATCCAGCTTGACTCCTGACACCCTCCCTCCTGCACCCAGAAAACCAGACAGGTACTACAGAGTCCCTGATCACACAAATTTCTTTTTAAAAATCCTACTGCTGACCCTGAGGTAATTTCTCAAGGGCCTAAAGAGATTAAAGCAACCTCTGCTAAGATCCCACCCCTCAGATAGGGATTCCCGAGCACTAGGCAGATGAGGTAAAGCAGTATACACTTCAGCTACTCTTGCTATCAGGGCACTAAATTGTCTGTTCCATATGCTAAAATTTCAGCAACATACCCTGGAACTCTTCAAACAAAATATGTCTTGCTTTCCTGCTTGTGCAGAATCCAAAGAGTTACAAGAGTTAATGCATACTGCAAGTCATGTAACTAAACACACCTTGCACTGTGATTTTGCTGCCCTATAAGCTTCTTGCAGGGCAGCAGTCACCAGATCTGTCATTAGAAGGCATGCATGGCTTAAAGAACAGCTCTTGCCAGACCATGTCGAATCTAAATTGTTGGATGCCCCCCTTGCACAAAGACAACTTATTTGGCACTACAGCAGAAAAGGTCTTAAAAATGATGGAAGAAAAATATAAATCTATGCAGACAGTTAAGTATTTCTTACAGGTCCAGCCATCCAGGTTCAGCAGGCATTGTCCCACCTAGCACTGCTCCTTTCCTGCTTCCACTAAACTAGTCCAGCCCAGGCCCCGGGGAACTAGACCCCCCCAGATAGCAGCCACAGGGAATGCAGAGATCTAAGCAGTAGACTACCTTCACTTCAAAACAAGGGAGTTCTAAGCTACTCCCTTATGGTAAGAACTCACAATGACTCACCTCCCCCACTCCCTCCCTCTGCCCACATTCACTTACCCCTAGGAGGAAAACTCTTCTTTCATGTAAGTACCTGGGCCACCATTACCAACGACTGGTAGGTTCTCAACATAGTGTCCCAGGGATACAGATTTTCTTATCACACCCTTCCAACCCCAAAAGGGTTCCCAGATCTACCTCCAAACCAGATAGCAGAGGCTCAAAAGCAAATCCTTTCCCTGCTTTCTATGAAGGCAGTAGAGCACGTTCCTGCAGAACAGATAGGCCAAGGTTTCTATTCAGGACTTTTTCTGATGTCCAGAAAAGAGGGCACCTGGCGCCCCATCCTCGATCTATCCATTCTAAACACTTTCCTGGTGATCCCAAATTTCAAAATGCTCACCCTCCAGCAGCTGCTACCCATGCTCTCCAAGGATGCTTGGATAGCCACCCTAGATCTAAAAGAGGCTTATCTCCACATTCCTATCTGGGAATAATGCAGGAAATATCTCCGTTTCAGGGCAGGATCTCAGCACTTTCAGTTCTCTGTGCTTCTCTTTGGCTTATCTACTGCTCCCAGAATTTTCACAAAATGTCTGGCTTTGGTCATTGCCTTTTGCAGACAAAGGAATATCTAGATTTACCCATACCTGGCCTTTGTAAAGTCCTTACTAACCTCCCTAGGGTACACCATCAGCGAAAAGAAATCCAAACAGGTGCCCACCCAAAGGATTATATTCCTGGGAGCAAGCTTGGACACATCATCCCAGATGGCATTCCTTACACCAGAAAAACAATTTTCCTGATGGCCTACTTCTCTCAACTAGCCACCAGACCCCAGTTATCTGCAAGGAAGATCCTGCAAGTTCTGGGGTTCATGGCATCTTGCATACTACTCATTCCATATGCCAGACTGCATATGAGGAAACTTCAGTATTACCTAAAAAGCCTTTGGTGTCAACACTCTCAGGACCTGGAGACTCATACCTATAATCCCTTGCCTCAGAAAAGATTTTCTTTGGTGGCCAACAGCATGCTCCCACAACAAGGGACTACCTTTCTCACCACCCCTTGCCACCCAGACCCTCACCACAGACAAATCAGACTATGCTTGGGGTGCACACCTGGATGACAGGTGCATACAGGGCCAATGGAGCCCGCAGCAAATCCCTCTGCACATCAACCAAAAAGAGATCATGGCTGTCCAGCACGCCTTGATAGCTTTCAAGCCCCTTCTCTCCCCAGGGGCTCTCCTGATCAAAACAGACACCACAGTGATGTGGTATATCAACAAGCAGGGAGGGACTCACTCCTACCCTGTATGCAGGATGGCCATGACCCTTTGGCACACAGCCTCTGCCATGCAACTGCACCTGTTAGCACAATTCCTATTAGGTTCTCTCAACTCTCTGGCGGACAAATTAAGCAGAAATCTTCTGGACCCACACAAGTGGCAGCTCAACAGAAGAACCTTCACCCTAGTAACTCAGAAATGGGGCACCCCGAAGGTCAACCTCTCTGCCTCCCACACCAACCATCAACTCAGCAATTCTGCACCAAGGAGCATCACTACATGGCTTGGAAAGTGGATGCCCTGTCCTCCCCCTGGGTCAGTCTTGTTGGTCTATGACTTTCCTCCACTACCTCTCATCCCCAAGGTACTGCTCAAAATAAAGGAGGAAAAACCAAGGACAATTCTTATAGCTCCAGACTGGCCTCACCAGCACTGGTACCCCTTGCTGTGCAGCCTGTCCCCTCTGCCACCATGGCATCTTCCTCAGATTCCAAACCTCCTGACTGAGAGGGAAGGGGAATTCATGCATCCCCAATTGCAGACACTCAGTTTTTCAGCTTGGCTTATTCCCTAACCCCCGATCAATCTACCAACCTCCGTAAACAGGTTCTAGATGTTATACGTGAGGCCAGATGCCCTAGCACTAGAAAGTCTTATGTTGACAAATGGAAAAGGTTCTGCACCTGGATTCAGGCTAAGGGAGCCAGTATGGCACAGCCCTCCCTTCCTCTCATCCTGGATTACTTAGCTGACCTATTATACAGTGGCCTCTCTTTCTCCTCTGTAAAAATTTATGCCTCTGCTATCTCTGCTCATTTCCACACTTAGCAGCCCCCTTTTCACACACCCTTTGATCAAACAGTTCCGAAGAGGGGCTAGCAAATTGAGGCCACCCAGAAGAGCACCAACCCCAGCTTGGGACCTTAACTTTGTGTTGGAAAAGCTCACCCTGCCCTGCTTCAAACAAGCTTCTTCTGCAGAGCAAAAATTTCTCTCCTGGAAGATAGCTTTCCTTCTGGCCATCACTTCAGCCAGAAGAGTCTCCTAGCTGCAAGTGCCCATGGCTGTGGAACCTGTCATCATCTTCTATGCTGACAGGGTATCCCTCAGAACTAACCCATCCTTCATGCCCAAGGTGGTGTCAATGTGGCTCTCAACCAATCCATTCATTTGCCCCCCTTTTTCCCTAATCCCCTGAAGAAGGTGGAAAGGATCCTGCACTCTCTAGATGTGCACAGACATCTCAGATTCTATCTAGACAGGACCAAATCCTTCAGAAAGTTTATCATTTGATGGTAAGCTTTGCTACAGGGGCAGAAGGCAAAGCCATCTCCAAACAAACCATTTCCAAATGGATAGCGCACTTCATCCATTTCTGCTCCAAACAACATGGAAAGCTTCCCCCCCGAGGGGGACAGGACTCACTCCACCAGAGCAGCCTCCACCTCTGCAGCTTTCCTCAGAGGAGTCCCCAACAGGGACATCTTGGAGGCTGCCACTTGGATATCTGTTCACACTTTTACCAAACATTACCACCTGCTTCTGTTCTCCAAATCCAGGGCAGGCTTTGCCTCTGCAGTCTTGCAGGGCATCCTAGCCAGCCCCTAGTTTCCTTGACTGATTCCACCCTTTTCCTCAGCTTTGGCAATCAACCCAAATGTTCTGATTGCAACAGTGAAACACAAAGAACATAGTACAGTTGTGTACAATTACCATAAATGTAGATGTTCAAGTGTATTCACTGTTGCAGTCCTGGTTTTCCTCCATCCACCTTTTCTTCTCTCTTCTTAGAAGGGACATATTGGTATTTACTTTCTACTGGTAGGGATGTTCATCATGTTTCACTGTTGCAGTCATGACTGTAGGGTTCTCCCCTGCCGGCAGGCAGTCCTCGGTCCGCCAGAATCCCAAAGTCTGGGTCCGGCGTCGGCTGTTCAACCATGCTCCCTGACGTCAGAGCGCCAGGAGTACAAAGCTGACAGCCGACACCATCTTCTCCAGTCTTTCTTGCCGTGCGGTGATAGCAGTTTGCAAGTGCCGGTCGGCTGACTCCTGACGATTTTTTCTGAAAAACTTCAGTCCGAAGACTTTCTTCTCCACTCAAAGCTAAGTACCCCGTTGGGGAAACTTTTTCTTGCTCCAGTCCGATGTCAGAAAAAGTTAATAATTGTATTTCATGTGGGAAGCAAATACCTCATAAGGATTTTCATTCTTACTGTATTCCTTGCTTAGGCCCTGACCACGACGTAGCTAGTTGTCAGTTTTGTGCTAGATTCAATTAACGTACAATTAAACGAAGGTACGATTTTGCTTTTCATTACTTTGGTAGGCGTTTTAACTACAAAATGTCGTCTGATACGGTTCCGGCTACCGGATTTCACAAACGACGCAAAGATAAAGACAGGCCTCCGAGGTCCAAATCTGACGATATCGCACAAGCGGAGCCAACTTTAGGTTCGGCCGTCGTCAGTGAGGCGCTTTTGCAGCCCCTGTCGTCGGCCATTTCAGAACTGATGGCCGAAACGGACTCTCACGAGGAGCCAACTAGGCCTTTGAATATTTCTATTGCTGGACCTTCGGACAATGCTCCTTCGGATGGGTCCGGAGCCGCTGTGCAGGTACCGGCTTCCGAAGGGGTTTTCAGGCCTACTCAGCTTCTAATAAAGGCAAAGCCAAAGACAAAGGCAAAGACTCCTTCTAAATCAAAGACTGCAACACAGGCCTCTTTTGAACCGACTCCCAAGTCACAGAAACGGTTACTCAAGATGGCGGAGGATTTACTTACTATGATTAGGGGTTCACATCCCCCTCCAGATAAAAGGCCAAGGCAGGAAGTTTATTATGATTCCTCTGATCAGGCTTCTGTTTCTTCAGTTTCTTCAACTGACCAGGAATATTCTTTCCCTCCTTATGAGGATTCTGATGCTGAGGAATCCATTCCTTCAGCTTCTCCCCCTGAGGATTTCTCTTTTGGGGAAACTTTGCATGAAATGAGGGAACATTTCCACTGGGAAGGACAGGAGTATTCGGAATCTAAGAAAAGACTAAGGGATTTTCTTCTTCTCCCCCAACATAGACCCCTGGCTATTCCTCCTGTTTTGGATATTGTGGATGATGCTTTTTCAGAGGCTAACTTAACCCCTGACTCTTTTCCTCCTGCTCCTGTTAAGCCTGATAGATATTACAGGGTTCCTGATTCCCACCAGTTTTTATACAAGAACCCTACTGCTGACCCTGAAACCATTTCTCAGGGTCCTAAGGGAGTTAAGGCCGCTTCTGCCAAAAACCCCATTCCCACTGAAAAGGATTCTAGATCTTTAGAAAGATGGGGCAAAAAAGTGTACACTTCTGCTACTTTATCCTTTAGGACTTTAAACTGTCAGTTTCATATGCTGAAATACCAGCAATTTCTCTTGTCTGTTTTAAAACAAAAGCTTACTTCCATTTCTGCCTGTGCAGATGATAAGGAATTACATGACTTATTGCATGCCACTGAACAAGTTGGGAAGCATGGTTTACACTGTGGATTTGATGCCTTGGAGGCTTCTTGTAGGGCTGCTGCCTCCGGCACAGTTATTAGAAGGCATGCATGGCTAAAGGAACAAAATTTGCCAGAACAAGTAAAAGCTAAATTATTGGATACTCCTGTTCAGCATAATGTTTTGTTTGGATCAAAAGCTGAAGAGGTGATTAAAAAGATGGAGGACAAGGCGAAATCCATGCAAACAGTTAAAGATTTCTTACAAGTACAGCCACCCAGATTTAGCAGGAATTGGCCTTCTAAAAATTGGTCCATTCCCAATTCAGACAGGCCTCAGAGGGGTAGATATAGATGCTCCCGAGGAAGGCCTCAAACACAAACTTCTTATAGACCAAGACAGTGGACTGCTTCCACCCCTAGGGGAGGAGAGGACAGGTCACAAACTCATAGGAAACAGACTCAATGACTCCCTCTGTTGGGCTGCAGGAACTTCTTGCCTGGAAGCCCCTCTCGGAGGAAAACCCTCTCTTTTTTATCGGAATTGGACTCATATAACCCAAGACAAGTGGGTTCTGGATGTGGTTTCAAGAGGTTACAAATTCCATTTTCATACCCTGCCAAGGCCAAGCGGATGGCCAGACCTTCCAAAACATCAATGGACAGAGGTCTTAAACCAGGTGGAAGCTCTTTTGGCTATGAAAGCCATAGAACTAGTTCCACTTTCAGAGATGGGACAAGGTTTTTACTCAAGGCTCTTTATAGTCCCCAGGAAGCAAAACTCATGGAGACCCATTCTGGATCTGTCAGTCTTGAACACCTTTCTAGAGATTCCAAAATTCAAGATGCTTACTCTACAGCAGTTACTTCCAATGCTGTCCAAAAATGCATGGATGGTAACTTTGGATTTAAAGGAGGCATATTTACACATTCCCATCAGGCAGGAACGCAGAAAATACCTCAGGTTCAAGGCTGGATCGAGGCACTTTCAGTTCTCTCCGCTGCCCTTTGGATTGTCTACTGCACCCAGGGTCTTCACCAAATGCCTGGCTCCAGTAGTAGCTTACTGCAGACTCAAGGGAATTCAAATTTACCCTTATCTGGACGATTGTCTAATTCAGGCAGACAGCAAGGATGTCTTACTCCAGCATCTAGAATTTGTACAGAACCTTCTCAAGTTCCTGGGATTCTCTGTAAACATAAAAAAGTCAAATTTGACACCCTCACAACAGTTAACTTTTCTGGGTGCTCTTCTAAACACCACAACCCAGATGGCATTTCTGACATCCGAAAAACAATTACAGCTGGCTTCAACTTTCAAAACCTTGGCAACTTTAACTCGGCTATCTGCAAGGAGATTCCTGCAGGCTTTGGGTTACATGGCCTCCTGCATCCTTCTCGTACCATATGCAAGACTACACATGAGGAAAATACAGTGGTACCTAAAAAGTGTATGGTCTCAGCATTGCCACAGTTTAGACATACTGATCTCCGTCCTGCCTTGTCTTCAAAAGGAATTCCTTTGGTGGCCCAGGGCATGTACTCTAAACAAAGGGAAACCCTTCTGTCTGTCTCCTGCCACTCAGATTCTAACCATGGACGCCTCGGATTATGCTTGGGGAGCCCATTTTCAGGGCAACTGTCTGCAGGGCCTTTGGACAAAGGATCAGAAGCACCTGCATATCAATTTAAAGCAAATGTTAGCCGTTCAGAAAGCTCTAATGGCCTTAAGGAGTCTTCTACAACCAGGGCAACTACTGATACGGACAGACAACACCACAGTTATGTGGTACATAAACAAGCAAGGGGGATCTCATTCCTACCCCCTTTGCAGACTAGCCATGGATCTATGGAACACAGCTCTAGCTTGCAATCTGGACCTTCAAGCTCAGTTTCTACTAGGGGAAGCAAAACTTCCTGGCAGACAGTTTGAGCAGAAACCTTTCGGATCCACATGAATGGATGCTGGACACCGAAATATTCAGGATGATAACAGCAGTCTGGGGATGTCCTCACATAGACCTCTTTGCATCCCATCTCAATCATCAACTACAGAATTTTTGCACCAGGATTTTCCACAAACTAGCTTGGAAAGTGGATGCACTATCTTTCAGTTGGAGAAACCTCTCGGGATATGCCTTTCCGCCTCTTCCTCTTCTTCCATGGGTATTATTAAAGATCAAACAGGACAAGCCCAAGATGATAATTTTGTTGGCCCCAAATTGGCCTCGACAGTTTTGGTACCCCACTCTGAAAAACCTATGTCTGGAGCCCCCTTGGGTCTTACCACAAACTCTGAACCTTCTGTCCCAACATCAGGGTCAGGTTCTACACTCCCATGTCAGCACTCTCAGCCTGGCGGCCTGGTTAATCCAGGGCTTTTGATTTCTTCTCTCCTACCCAAGCAGGTTATGGATGTCATTTTAGAAGCGAGACGTCCTAGCACTAGAAAATCTTATGCAGGAAAATGGAAAAGATTTTGTTCCTGGATGCAGGCTCAGGATTCTGATCCTCTTCTTCCGAACATTCCTTTAATTTTACTTTACTTGACAGATCTCTTACATAAGGGTCTCTCTTTCTCTTCCATTAAGATACATGCCTCTGCTATTTCCGCTCATTATAATACAGACCCTCCAATCTTTTCCCACCAGCTCATGAGAAAGTTTCTCAGAGGAGCTAAGAACTTAAGACCTCCTAGATCTCCTCCCATTCCTGCTTGGGATCTCAACTATGTTTTGGAAAAGCTCACCTTGCCTCCTTTTGAGCCTGCTGCCTCTTCTGACATCAAGTTTTTATCTTGGAAAACAGCCATCCTGTTAGCCCTGACCTCTGCCAGGAGAGTTTCAGAGTTACAAGCTCTTATGGCTGTGGAACCTTATATTATTTTTCATCAAGACAGGGTGTCTTTGAGGACTAATCCTACCTTCATGCCTAAGGTGGTTTCCAAAGTGGCTTTAAATCAAACTATCCACTTGCCAACTTTTTCCCCACTCCTCAAAATAAAGGGGAAAGGATCTTACATTCCTTGGATGTACACAGACAACTACGTTTTTACCTGGACAGAACCAAGGACATCAGAAAATCAGAACAATTGTTTGTTTCTTATGCTTCAAGTTCCCAAGGTAAAGCCATTTCAAAACAGACCATTTCTAAATGGATTGCTCATGGAATCAGATTTTGTTATTCACACCATGGAAAGCAAATCCCAGGGAGTATACGGATTCATTCCACCAGAGCTGCTGCCACTTCTGCTGCCTTCCTCAGGGGAGTTCCTACCAAAGACATTTTGGAAGCTGCAACTTGGAGTTCAGCGCATACTTTTTCTAAGCACTACAATCTACCTCTCTACTCTAAGTCTAGGGCAGGCTTTGCCTCTGCAGTCTTGCAGGGCCTTTTAGCCGCCCTTTATACTTTATGACCACCTCCCTTTCATTCTGCTTTGGGATTCTACCCTACAGTCATGACTGCAACAGTGAAACACAATGAACATAGTACAGTTATGTACACCTACCATAAATGTAGATGTTCGAGTGTCTTCACTGTTGCAGTCTGGGTTTCCCTCCCTCCTGTCCCCTCTTATTTTTACTTTTGTGTGGTTCCTTTTTTCACCATTCTTCTGAGGTGTATTTGCAAAGGATATGGGACCTTTCTCATTTTGGGACTCCTGACATCTGGGGCAAGAAAAACTGGAGAAGATGGTGTCGGCTGACAGCTTTGTACTCCTGGCGCTCTGACGTCAGGGAGCATGGTTGAACAGCCGACGCCGGACCCAGACTTTGGGATTCTGGCCGACCGAGGACTGCCTGCCGGCAGGGGAGAACCCTACAGTCATGACTGCAACAGTGAAGACACTCGAACATCTACATTTATGGTAGGTGTACACAATTGTACTTTCTTCCACCAGAACCTGGCTCCTACTTGGGGGCTCCTCACAGGTTAGGGCAAGAAAAACTGATGTAATGGCGTCGGCTGCCTTACTTTATACTACTGATGACCTGACGTCAGTCCTGAAACGACAGCAACTGACTCGGAAATACTAAGCTTCTGGTATTTGGGCCGGCCGAGGGCTACCCTGGCAGGGATAACCCAAATGTGATGACTGCAGCAGTGAATACACTCTAACATCTACATTTATGGTAAATGTACATAACTGTACTTTTCATTGTGCTATTTTCCATAATTCCCTTTTTTTTTAACCTAATCAGTTTACTACTCCTACAACTGTTGTTTTACTCAGCTGTAACACATTTTTCTCTGTTCCATAGTCAATAAAGGTACAGGTACTTGCAATTATGCATGCTACTCCTCATTTTTTTATTACATATTTTTGTTTCATAATATATAAGTAGGGCTACTTGTCTGCTGTATCTGTTGATCTGATGTTGTCAATTTTCATCTATTCTTGATTCTTGGGTAGTCTATTCCGATCCTCGGAACTGGTTTGGCCATTATACAGCTCGGTCCAGCCAAAAATCTCTCAAGCTAAGACTCTACCCACAATGACCCTCTCTATATTGCCTTGGATTTCATTTGACCCTCTTATTGCAAGAAGCGTCAACCAATTCTCCTCTTGCAGCTAAGTAAAAATTTAAATTTATAAGTCTTTCTGCTTTCCGTTTTCTCTCCTTTCAGTAAAGACCTTTATTTTCTCATCTCTACCCTCCTTTTCTTGAGCTAATGAGTTAATTTCTATACTCGTTGGTATACTTTCTCCTACCATCCCTGGTAGTCACCTCTCTACCATTAGGTAGTTTTTTTTTTTTTTTTTTTTTTTTTTTTTTACGATAGTTGGTAATATCCTCACCTTTCTATTTTTCTTACTTAATTTTAGGTAGTTCTATCTACCATTGTTGGTAGAATTTCTTTCTTCTCTGTGTGTGGATGTGTGGTGTGTGTGTGTGTGTGTGTGTGTGTCTGTCTGTTTGACTATAGTACTGCCTGTTAATCTCCCTTGTTTTTTCTTTGTCATCAACATGACAGACAAGTCCAAGGGCACGACTGGTTTTAAGCAGTGCCAGGACTGTGGGTGGAAAATGCCTAACTCCTATGGGCACTCCACCTGTGTTTTATTGTTTAGGTGCTCTTCATTTAGACCTGGAATGGTCCATCTGCCAGGCCTTCAGTACTAGGGCTTTGGTAAAACAGCAATATAAATTGATTTTTAAAGGGCTTATTAAGGCCCCCTTTGAAGAAGCCTTATCCAAGGCCGATACAGATCCTAAAGCCTCTGGTTCCAAGACTTTTCAATCGGTACCAACTTCTCCATCATGACTGACAAAGAAACATAAGCCGTCTTCCGTTGGTTCCCCCATAGAACCAAAAGCTAAGGATTCATAGCTCTTGGAATGGCTTTCCTCCTTGACACCAGCCACTCCTTTGGCGCCGTCGGCACTGGCATCGTCACAGATTTCGTCTCTCGGTCGGTGCCGACACCAACTGCAATGCAGCAGACCTTACCTTCTCCTTCAGTGCTAAAAATTTAATCTTGCTACGTACCCAGGACAAAGTACTCCCCTTCCGTTGACCCTTTCTATGGTCAGCTTCCTAGTCCTTTTGTGGAAGAGCCAGAATCTCCCTCTGGAATGTTGGTTTGATCTTTCAGGAGTCTCACTGAAGTAGATCCAATGAGGGTGTTGGACCAGCTCCTAGTGGCTTGGCGTCTGTCTACATCTTCTCAACCCCCCTCTCCCACCTAGAGCAGGGGATGTTTTCTCCCAGGACTCTACCAGTTCTTCCTCCTCTGACCTCCTTTGGGGCCTTAGTGCTTTCCACTCAGACCACTTTTGCTCTGGCACTGGCAGTCCCTTTGTCTTTGGTTCCATACTCAGCTCAGAGTTCAGGTACATCAGAACCGGTGGGCTTCTGAGATCACGGTTCCGCTGTCAGACCTGAGGGGTTTGAGTCAACTCCTGTTTTTTATTCAGGGTCGTCCTTACCTCTTGGATCTTTGATGGCTGGGGACCTTCCTCAGCTCCTGCTTTGGAAGTGGGTCTCTGAGCGGGGTGTGATCTTGGTTTGTCTCTCTCAGTTCCGGGGTCCCATCCCTCTTTAGGGGGGGACTGCCTTCCAAGCAATGGGGAGAGCATTGGCCACCGCAGGTGACTCCTGCTATGATGGAGTTTCATTCCCTGACCCATTCCTACTCAGAGCTTCCACCAACCTCCATGCCCGCACAGCGAGCTCCAAGGCTGCAAGAGAATCCAGGAAAGGGTCACACTTCTTCCAAGTCCTCCTCAGACGTTCCCACTGAAGAGCCTCCTCAGAAGAAAATGTGTAAGAGGAAACACCTAGACTCTCCCGAAGAGTCCATCACTGAGGACACAGATTTCGATGACTGTAAGGTTTCCCCCCGGTCACCCCCAGAAGACATCTCCTTTGGAGACATTCTAGAGATTCTTAAACAGAGGGGTAACTGGAAGCCGAAAGACCCTTCTTCTGAGGAGTCTGCGTACTTGCAAGCTTTCAGTTCTTGCCCATCTACCTCCAGGGTAACCCCTCCTGCTGACGATCTCATTAAGTTGATCGCTCGGTGGTCTTGGAAGGCTCCTGACTCTATAGAACCGATTCCCCAGAAACCAGATAAGATACTTTCTTCTCCTGAGGACCAACAGCATTGGACAAAAGGGTTAGCAGTAGATGCTATGGTGGTTGTGGCAGCCACCAAAAAGGAGATAGCTGAGGAAAGTTCCACTGTTCATCCCCTTAACTGAGAGTCTAGGGTGATGAACAGATTTGGAAAGCAGGTCTATGTGTCATTAACCTTCATATTAAGGTTTATGAATTTTATAGCACATCTCACTAGGCTCCAGAGGGATCTAGTCAAGGAGCTGTTGGACACCGTAGCAGGAGCTGTATCTGACTGGGTCTAAGAAAAAGTGACCTCCCAGTTAGCTACCCTGGAGTCTATTTCCAAGTTGTCCATGAGGCTCATTGTACATGCAGCTGGTGACCAGGTCAGCATGTACAGGCATTCAATTAGACACTCCTGGATGCGCCTATGTGAGTTTGCAGAACCATTTAAGTCTTCCTTCATCAATGCTGCCTTTGACAGATCTTCTTTCTTTGACCCTAAAGTCAAGGAAACTCTAGCTAGGTACGGGAAAGATAAGAAGTCCCTCTCTGCAGTGGGTATACATTTTTCTACTTCCCAACGATCCTATTCTAGGAATTAGAGGAGTAGAAATATGTGTTTCAAGAAGTCCCAAGGGCCTTTTTAGGACGTATGTGGTGTAGGTTCCCCTTGGGGCAGAGGGGGCAGTTCTAATGGAAGATGCCAATTTCGAGGCAGAGGTGGCCCACAAAATCAGGGTTCAAGAGATTCTTTCTCTGGCCAGCCCTACCAGCGCTCCTAAAAGGGGGCCCAATTGCTTAACTTTGGAAGTGGTCGGGGAAGATTTTCTTTGCATTCAAGAGCCTGGCGACAAATAACCACAGATGTTTAGGTGCAAAGAATTATTACCAGAGGTTATTCTGTCCCTTCTTTCTTTATTCAGGATCTCTAACAAGGCTCACCGATGTCCCACCCAATCAGAGGGACCAAGCAGCTTTAGAAATCCAAAAGCTACTAGAAAAAGAGTCATCCAGGAAGTCCCACCAGACCAGAAAGGACCTGGATTTTACTCAAGGTTCTTTTTAGTGCCAAAAAAGACAGGGGACTGGAGACCAGTTCTGGATCTCAGCCTATTCAACAGATTTGTTCAATATTGCAAATTCCAGATGGTCACAGTTCAGTCTATACTTCACTTTCTAGAGTAAATGATTGGAAGTGCTCTATAGACCTTCAAGATGCATATTACTACATAAAGATGGACAAATGCTCCAGAAAGTTTCTGTACTTTCGGCTAGGATCCAGTCAGTTTCAGTTCAGAGTGCTGCCGTTTGGCCTCTCTACAGCTCCCAGGCTGTTCACCAAATGTATGGCAGCAGTAACATTTCACATGAGACTGCACGGATTCTGGGTGTTTTCATGTTGAGGTGACTGGCTCATCACCGCTTCCACCAGGCATATACTGCTTTAAGGAACAAAATTCATTCTGCATTTGTTCGTGTGCCTGGGCATCACAATCAGTCAAGCAAAATCTCCGCTAAGCCCCACTCAAGATCTAGAATTCATAGGAGCTCTTCTGAACACTATCTCTTGTGTAGCCTCCCTTTCTCAGCACAGATTACAGAAGTTAAAATCCCAAGTGCATGCTATTCTCTACAGCAACAAAGTCCCAGCCCTACTAGTCCTTCAAGTGTTGGGTTCCATGGCAGCAACCATCACTCTGGTCCCACTAGTGAGATTCCACATGCGGCTATTGCAATGGCTTCCAGCATCACAATGGTCTGTTGTAACCCATACAATGAACTACCTCATTCTTATCACCAGCCGCTGCAAAAAAGACCTATCTTGGTGGATTGAATCCGAAGAAATCCTTTTAAACCATCCCTTTGTCCCTCCTCAACCCAAGGCCATAGTGACCATGAATGCCTCCCAGATGGGGGGCATTATCTGGGAAGAACAGTCCAAGGCACTTGGTCCCCGATAGAGGCCAACCTGCATATCAACATTCTGGAGTTGAGGGCAGTGCTACTAGCATTGCAAGACTTTCAGTCTGTCCTCCCTCTAGGAACCATTCCATTTCATTCAGACAACATGTCCATTGTCTGATACATCAACAAACAGGGCGGAACCAAGTCTTACCCCCTGTGTCAAGAAGCCCTCAGAGTGTGGCAGTGGGCGATTTCCTCCAACCACTTTCTTATAGCAATACACATCCTAGGGAGTTCCATTGTGATTACAGACAAATTGATCAGGTGTATACTTTTGCCTCACGAGTGATCTCTGAATCCCAGAATACCGAGAAAGGTTTTTCGTCGCTGGGGCCAGCCTTGCTGTGATCTATTTGCATTACCGCAAAACAAATGCAGAAGCTACTTTACCCTAGTCCCCCCACAAGCGGAGTCCCCAAGAGACACTTTTCTCCTCGATTGGCCCCCAGATCTCCTCTATGCCTTCCACCCTTCCTTCTGATTCCACTCTTTCTCAAGAAAGCAACCAGGTTGAAAAGCAAAGTGATGCTCATTGCATCCTATTAGCCTCGACAAATTTGGTTCCTCTTCTTGTGGTCTCATCTAGTTCACCGTCCTTGGATTCTGGACCCAGTTCCAGACCTGCTGTCTCACCCTCAGTAACTGGTGCATCCCAACCTTTAAAATCTCAAGCTGACAGCTTGGGTCCTCTAATTCCGGTAGTCATCAGGCATAATGATTTATCTTCCCCAGTGCAGAAAATTCTTCTGGCTTCCTGTAGATCATCCACCAGGAAACTCTACCTCAGTAAGTGGAAGAGATTTTCAACCCAGGCATATGATAATCATCTCAACCCTTTCTCCACACCTGTGGAAGGACTTCTAGAATTTCTAGCCATTCTTTTTGAACAAGGAGCCTCAGCTTCCATAATTAAGGTTCAATTAGCTGCCATCTCTAACTTTCATAATGGTTTTGAGGCTGTACTTCTGATTTCACATAGATTACATAAAGTGTTCTTCAAAGGAGCTCTGCATTTAAAACCTCTGACTAAAGACTCTCTATCCCGCATGGGATCTGACTATTGTTCTTCGGTTACTGGTGCTCCCTCCCTTTGAGCCAGCAGTGACATGCAGCTTAAAGTTTCTTTCATGGAAAATGCTTTTTCCCATAGCTATTACATCTGCAAGATGAGTCTCTGAGATTCAGGCTTTATGTTCAAATCTCCCTTATGTAGTTTTCCATTAGGCTAGACTTTCAAACTAGGAAAACAGAAGTGGAACCAGGAGCAGTACAACTTCGCCAAAAAGACAAAAACGCCACAGGAACAGAACTTTAATATACGTAAAGCGCTTTTCGTCTGCTCAAGAAGCAGACTTCATCAGACAAAGTTAAAACAATGATGGTGTGGTTTTATACCTACATTGACATCAGCAAAACACCAATTAACCAATTTATGACGTATATTGGTTAGTTCAAATATTTAAAAAGACTAGTTTTAACTAAACAAAACATAATTATAGTTACATAACCCCACAAAGCTCTACAAAAATTCAAAATGCAAGCAAGTTATGTAAAAAGATATATGAAATTATACCCAAACAGGATATGGTATAATTCATATACATACACTTATATACAAAATAATAAAATAAAATAAGAAGTAAATGACTGTAAAAATACATATTTTTTGGAATAAAATTAACAGTAAACTAATCATACACATAATAATTAGTGTCCATGAGTGTATGTACTGTCTAAGTGTATATACATATATAACAAATTACCCACAACGACTGTTCGTTAGCCCTATATAGTAATAATTATGCTAACTACTAATGCTGGTAACTTAAATTCATGTACTAAAAAATACAAGTGTAAAAACATTGTTAAATCGTCAGAAACCAGCAACAGCCTAATGGGTGACTAGATACACAAAATACTGAGCAAATTAAACAAAATAAACAAATTAAACAATATAAACAATGGAAGTTCAATACTAGCTAACCATTGTTTATATTGTTTAATTTGTTTATTTTGCTCAGTATTTTGTGTATCTAGTCACCCATTAGGCTGTTGCTGGTTTCTGACGATTTAACAATGTTTTTACACTTGTATTTTTTAGTACATGAATTTAAGTTACCAGCATTAGTAGTTAGCATAATTATTACTATATAGGGCTAACGAACAGTCGTTGTGGGTAATTTGTTATGTATATACACTTAGACAGTACATACACTCATGGACACTAATTATTATGTGTATGATTAGCTTACTGTTAATTTTATTCCAAAAAATATGTATTTTTACAGTCATTTACTTCTTATTTTATTTTATTATTTTTTATATAAGTGTATGTATATGAATTATACCATATCCTGTTTGGGTATAATTTCATATATCTTTTTACATAACTTGCTTGCATTTTGAATTTTTGTAGAGCTTTGTGGGGTTATGTAACTATAATTATGTTTTGTTTAGTTAAAACTAGTCTTTTTAAATATTTGAACTAACCAATATACATCATAAATTGGTTAATTGGTGTTTTGCTGATGTCAATGTAGGTATAAAACCACACCATCATTGTTTTAACTTTGTCTGATGAAGTCTGCTTCTTGAGCAGACGAAAAGCGCTTTACGTATATTAAAGTTCTGTTCCTGTGGCGTTTTTGTCTTTTTGGCGAAGTTGTACTGCTCCTGGTTCCACTTCTGTTTTCCTAGTTTGTGTTCAAAAGATTAGTTGTTTAAGGCTAGACTTTCACTCAGAACTGATCCATCCTTTCTTCTGAAGGTGGTTTCAGAATTCAGCATTAATCAAACCATCGACTTACCCATGTTCTTTCCTAACTTTGCCAACAAAGATGAATATTGCTTACATTTGCTGGATGTTATCAGACAATTGTTTCTGGCTCAGTAGTAAAGAATCTAGAAAATCAAACCAGTTGTTTGTATCCTTTTGTTGCCCAACTTTAGGGAAATCAGTCTCCAAAGTTACCTTGTCATATGGCTAAGAGACTACATTACTTACATGTATAGCAAAAAGGATCTCAGGTTGTCCACACCTATCAGAGCGCATTCCAGCAGATCAATGGTAACTTCAGAGGTTTTCCATTCTAAGGCTTCCATGAATGAGATATGCGCAGCAGCAACATGGGCTACTCCACATACCTTTATTACTCATTACAAATTGGATCCGGTCTCCATGGGAAGAGCTTCCTTTGGTTCTATGGTTCTCAGGAGTATCCTTCCTTAGGGCCGCCCAGAATCTAAAGTAGCTGGGGACTCTGTCCCAAGAGTCAAGAATAGATGAAGATTGACAGCATCAGATAAAGAATTTATGCTCTTACCGTAACGTTCCATCTGTGTTGATATTCATCTATTCTTGGCATCCCTCCCTCCTTCCTCTCCTGTGAATTCCTGGAGGATTGATTGCTTGTCCTGTGCTCCTTTTTGGGTATCACCTTGGACATGGCTTCTTCATGTTTGGCATAATTCTTCTGTCTTTCTGTACAGCTGCAAACTCTATCTGAGGTAATATAGAGAGGTGCATTGTGGGTAGAGTCCTAGCTTGACAGATTTTTGGCTGGTGCGAGCTGTATAACAGCCAAACCAGTTCCAAGGTTTGGAACCAACTAGCCAAAAGTCAAGAATAGATGAAGATCGACAACACAGATGTAATGTTATGGTAAGAACATAACTTCCTTTACCCTGTCAAGGAAGTCTGCTTTGGAGAACTGAAGTGAATTTGAGCCAGTGCAAGATGTAAGAGAGAACCCTGGAAATACTTATGCCTGTACACTCCAGTGTCAGCATGCATTAGTTTGTGCAGCAAAGGAAAAAAGCCTTTGCTTTTGGTACATAAGGCTGTAGAAGTCACAGGTAAAGCAAGATATAGCCCAAATGGTATGATTTACTATTACACTAATCTGTCCTTAAAAATCTGTTGTTACCTAAATATGCTTGGCCAAAAGTATTTTCTATATACTTATGTAGCAAAATTTAGAGGGCGAATGAATTGTTAACCTAGCAGCAAAGAAAAGTTCTTCATTGCACCTTGATATCTTTTGACCTTTCATTTTGGAAAATCATATAGCAATTCCAGCCAATGACCTGCTTTCTTCAGGAGTTCTGAAAGTTTTGGATGATGTTAATGACCTAATTACAAGAAATTTGTACATTCAGAAATAGAAGAGGTTTATGATTTTGGTATTGTCATAAGGAATGGAGCTTACAAACCCTTTTAATTGCCTGTATTCATGACTACTACATTATTTCAGCCAACTCTTTGAAATTAATCTCTTCAAGCCAAGGTACTGTTTTTTGTGATTTCAGAGAGTATCCATTACATCCCATGGCTGGCAGCTGAGCCTTCATTTAAAAGCCTCCTTTGGTAGATTTTAAACTTAAGACTTCCAAAAAAAAAAAAAAAAACACGTCACCATCCTAAT